>NW_007734334.1:20692-93038 GCF_000696425.1 Galeopterus variegatus | reverse complement strand
TGGGCCTTTGCCCCGTTAGCGGGGCTGGGCTGGGGGTCACTCACAAAGCTTCCAGAGCTGAGCCGGTCCTGTGCCTTCCTCTGTCTCTGCGTCACTGCTGCCATCTTTCCTTGCCTTCGTTGCCTTGGGCTGCTCGGTCTCCCGGCACGGTTGGGGTGCTCTCAGGAATCTTCTTTTGCATCGGCCCTATGTCCTCGAGACTTTAGTTGCTTTTTTTCATTGTAGATTAGTTGATCAGTGATTTATTTGATTTTTGTTGCTCTTGGAAATGCAAATAGTACTCTGGCAGCACAGCGCACACTTCTCAGGCTCGCTCTGTCCTCTGGCACGCTCGCTCCAGACCCGTCGCCATCTTGCTCCAAATCCAAAAAGTTTTTAATCATTCCATTTCTTTCACTGAAAAAATTAATTTTCATAAGTGTTTATAGAATATGGGCATAGAATGTTCAAGATGACCAATCTTGTAAAGTTTACTTTTTAATTTTCTGATTATTTGCATTTGATAGACATGAGTTTTTTAGGATGGCATGAAAATCCTGGCCCATATGATAAGGACAAAAGGATATAACAGGTACAGTAAGCTAAACCCCCAGTCTTCAGGAGTGAACATAAAAGGCATTCAAAATATATTTGATAACAATTAAACCCACCATCAACTAACACAAAATCACAGCCTAGAGGTTCTCAGACCTCTAGATGTTGTTGGGAATAGCTCCGCCAGTGCCTCTGATTCAAACCTACTTCTCTGCTGAAAAATAAAAAATAAAAGAAATCCTGCTGTCCTTTAAGTCTCCCTCTAAATTCTGTTGTCCTTGAAGCCTTTTCTGTTACTCCAGCCAGAATTAATTTCTCCTCTCCAAATATGTCAGGTTACTTATCTCCTGCCCCTTGGACAGATGACCTTCTGTTTGGTTATCGCTGGTCATTGCATGTCTGTCTTCTCTTCAACATGGCAAACTTAGCACTGCCACACATACCAATAAAAGGGGCTGAATGAAGCTGAACTGAGTTATACCTAATTGAATCAAATGGATAACAAGGCAGGGGCTGCAAGGTCTGCAGAATTTCAGGGTGGTTGGAGGATTCCAGCAGAGGAATAGTAAGTACCAGAGAGAGCCTTAGGCCTAAGGCTTCTCCAGATGGGTTTTCTGAGGAGTGGAAAGTTTGAGTATACACAGAACGAGGCACTCAAACCGCGTTGTCATGGAAGGCCTTTCACGAACTGCACAGAAGTCTTCTCGGCACAGTCACAACCACACTTGCAGATTATACAAGTCTCTTGCAATAATGTTCAGGTGGGTGAGGAACCCTGCACAGCAGTTTGGTTCCTTAAGCATGTCTTGTTCTCCACAGCTGGGCCACTTACCACAGCAGTGCACGGAGGTGATGTCATTTGTAAGGCCGTGGCATCCTCTGAGAAACTACTCTTGCAGAGATCTGCCTTCACCCCAGCCTTGCGTTAGGCATAGGCAGATCACATGGGGCCTCTCCATCACAGCACACTTGGACATCTATGAAAATGTGTCTCTTTTCTAAATTCCTGCTCCTGACACCCTAGTGTTGCCTTTTCCCTGATGGCCAGGCATAACTGAAGGGCCCATCATCCATTCTCCCCTGCCGTCCTCCATCCTCCCCCATCCTTCCCTGTTCAATCACTAGACAACGCAGGCCTTCCACATTCCCTTTTATCTGTCTTTGTGCTCAGAATTTTCCATAAAATAGTTTCAGCTTGCCTAACTTCAATTTTCAAGAAAGGCTGTGCCCGAGAATATAGCAGGTAGCACAGGCTTTGTTTTTTGATTTAAAGGAAAATAATTCTTCTCAGGGGTAATTGCCCAACAGAGAAATAGATGACAGTTTTGGCATTTCACGCAGCACAATATCCAGCAATACAAGTACACAGACTTAACGTCAGGCCCTCTCTAGTCCTATGCTGGCACTTTTTGAATTCCTTTTTGTTCTGGGTTTGCTCCAAGGAATATTTCAAACATTTCTGACTGACTAAAATTTTCTTTCTCTATATATACCCCCTTTTAGACTAAATGTTTTATATTTAAGTATGTAGTCTTCCAACAACAAATTATTTAAGAGCAGTTGCACAAGCGCCTTTCTAGGCACCATGAATAATGAGATGCAAATTCAGATACTCAGCAAACTCAGCAAATTCAGTACAGAGAATGGCAGGACAGACTCACTAAATGGCAAAGATGAGCACAGGAGAGTAGATGAGTCTGTACCACCTATAATGCACTGCAGGTGGAACATAGAGGTGTCCATGGGATTTAAAGATATGGATAAGGGCCAGAGAAAATCACACAGAAAGTTTAGAATGTGATTTTGGTTTTAAAGATTAACTAACAATCAGCCAAATTAAGAAGAGGTAAGAGGCCAACTGAGGCAGGAATGGTTACTGTGTTTATGGGATTGGCTTGCTGGAGTGGAGAAAAAGTTCAAAGGTGTCCATGAAGCACCTGGAAACAGATGTGAACTCCTCCCTTCCAAGGGCATTTTCTGTATCTTTAATATTTAAAAGCACTACATTCTTCAAGTGGACCATGCACCAACGGATGCTCGCAAGTAAAACATCTGATTGTACTTCTTCAGTATCTAAGTGATCAAAATTGAGATTTTTCAAGTGATCAAAAGTGAGATTTTTTCAGGAGAGGGATGGCTTCTAGGGTGTATTTCAAGAAGTAAGCCAGAAGAGAAGTAACTTTACCCCATTAAAACATAGAAATAAAATAGTAGGACTGGGCAAATCAGGGTAGAATTGGAAAGAGAGGAAGAAATGTGGCAATGAAAGGGAAGAATTACAGAATCCATGTCACCAGTGAAATCAGATTCTTGTAGTAACACAGGATATTAGGGTATATTCAGACTAACCCTACACAATCTCTATGCCATACAAGCTGCTATGAAACTGCTGAGACAGACACCTTCTGTCTGCACACAGATCACACTGTCATTCCACAGCTCTAGTAAGTGTGCTCCAACTGTATACTCAGTCTTGCTTATCTCTGAGCCTTTGTCACTTGCAGGCTGTTACTTGACTTTCATGATGCAACCAAACACAAAGGATTTTTTGCAGGCTGCCCACACTCTGCGCACTATAGAATCCATCTTTCCTTCCAATACCTCTGTAATTTTTTGGCACTTTGAACACACCTACAGTTTCATAGATATTACACTGTATTGTAATTATAAGTTTGCCAAACATTTAATTAATGAGAATTGACTTGATAGAGATTTATTCCAAGTTGTCGTGCTAAAACTTTCCTGACCATAATTCCCATTCAAGAACCCTTCCCTTCCTCTGTAACAACACAACTTAAATTTAGTTCCTCTTGCACGTGATAGTACTTTAGATGTTTGAAGAAAGCTATTGTGAAACCATTCCCATCATAAAAACATCGAAGTGTTTAGTAAGTCCTCATTTGGCAGAATTCCAAGCTTTTTCATCATTCTTGCTGCATTCTTGCGCAGCTGATCCAATTTTCAAGGGTTGCTCAAGTGGAATAGGTGACAGTGGGGCTCCCGTAACTGCTACATCTGTGTGTGCATGAATCACCTTTCTCAGACCTTTTCCTGTCAGTGCATATTTTTCACTTATACATTATGTAATGATTACCACAATCAAATTAATACATCCAAGACCACTCATGCTGTACATTAGAACTCCAGAACTTGTTCATCTTATAACAAAGCTTGTACCCTTTGACAAACATCTCCCCATGCCCCAATCACCAACACACTCCCAGATTCTGGTAACCACTATTTTACTCTCTGCCTCCATAAGTTTAAACTTTTTGGATTCCACATGTAAGTGAGATTGTTCAGTATTTGTCTTTCTGTGACTGGCTTATTTCACTTAGTGTAATGTCCTCCCGGTTCGTTCATGTTGTTGCAAATGGCAAGATTGCCTTTTTTTTAAATGGCTGAATAGTATTTGATTGAGTATATATACCACCCGATTTCTTTATCTGTTCATCCGTCAGTGAACACTGAAGTTGTTTCCATATCTTGGCTACTGTGAATAGTGCTGCAGTGAACGTGGGTGTGCAGACATCTCTTTGACATACTGATTTCATTTTCATTGGATATATACCCAGAAGTGAAATTGCAGGTCATATAGCAGTTCTAGTTTTAATTTTTTGAGAAACTGCCATACTATTTTACATAATGGCTTTACCAATTTACATTCCCACTAACAGCACACACAGTTCTCTTTTATCCTCATCCTCACCAGTACTTGTTATCCATTGTCTTTTTCATAACAGCCATTCTAACAGGTGTGAGGTGATATCTCTTGTGGTTTTGATTTGCATTTCTCTGATGATTAGTTATGTTAAGCACATTTTAATATACCTGTTGGCCATTTTTGTGTCTTTTCTTGAAAAATGTCTATTCAGGACATCGCCCATTTTTAATGGGACTATTTATTTGTATTTTCATTCATTTTACTATTGTGTTGTGTAATTTGATTGTGCATTTGTGTCAGTAAGCATAAGATTACACTATTTACAGCCTGCTATCTGTTTTGTTTAAGGCATCATTATTCTTTATCTATTTGTATATCCTATATCATTTCTTCTATGTTAAAAAGCAATTATTAAGAAAATGAATTAACATTTAAATTTGATGCAGAGAGGAAAAATGGCATGCACAATGTTAAGAAATTGCTCTTGACAATATGTTTCAGGTCCTTATCTCTCAAGGTCCTCTCCCTTTGACAAATACTTGTAGCTGTTTGCACCAGTTTTTTCAGCAGATGAATGGACAATATCTGAGTAATTTCTGGCAAATATTGTGGACCTTAGGGGATTACCACCTATAAGATAGATACATTTTGGAAATAATTTATTGTTTGTTTGAAACACAGTAAGGTGTTAAAGTGGAGGGTAAGCCATATGGAAATCCTGTAGTCTTCACTAAATAATATTAATCCCAAATAAAATAAGAAAAGTGATAAAATAAGTATGTTTCAGTTGAATAACACAGAAATAAAACATGAAAATATTAAAGCAATATCAGGGAGAAAGTCTCATGAGAAAAAACAAAAGGAATGTTACCCTTGTAACTTTGTTTTTAATATGCAAGAAACTTAAAACAAAAGAATTAACCAAATACTAGAAAAAAATTGTCAATCTTTTGATTGACATGTGAAAAGTAGAAAAAGACTTCCCAATGATAATAGGTAAAATGTAAAAGCATTTTAAAAAACAATCAACCAGAAATAAAATTTTTCATATAAAAATAAAATAAATAATAATGCCTTTCAAATAAGGTTTGAAAGTCAAAGTAGAATGAGAACCACTAGGAAATGACAGGATATGTAATTAGCCCCTTGGACACAACAGAGTCATTTGTATTGTCACATCTAAATGAGTGAGGAGATACAGCCACACCAAGTCACCATCTTTCTGATCAGACTTTGGGCAGCTCTCTGTTCTACCATATTCTTTGTCATATCACAGCCCAGCAGTGAGCCATTTCAAAACCGGCTGGAGGACAGTACCCAGAAGCTGCCATTCTGCAACATCAGTTGCCATTTGCCCAGAGTTATGAAGCAGCCACTTCCCTCTCTCTCAGACAGTCACCTCCTGGGCAGGATTCTCTGTCTAGGAGAACCACTGATCTATTCTCCTTCCCCTCTTCTGTGGAAGGAGAGGAATCAGGAAGCCCATCAGCAAAGGAAAAAGGTTTCTCCTGCAGCTTAGCTACAGGGGTCAAGTAATCCATTTTCCTAAGTTTCTTAAAGAGTCTCCTTTCATTTCTAACTCAACATCCTCTAGTTAGTTTTCTGGCGCCCAGATTACATAATCAGGTGTGGGGCCATTGCACAGCACAGCTTATCATTCTGGAACAAATTACAGTCACTCTGCATTTTCTTCTTTCCTCCTTCCCATACCCAGCAGCTCCTTGTTAAGGCTGCACCCAGCGGATGGCTAGACCATGGAAATATCACAAACTTGTACTAGCGTCCTGATAACAAAATGGGCCTACTTCCCCCAGCCGTGAGTGATAATTCACAGAGTGATAATTCTTAAAACCCAACCAAATGCATACTTGAGAAGGAAAGAGTGATAGCTAAGCTCCTCACACCTGTTTGGAGAAGCTTAGGATGCGCTAAAAATGAAAATCAATTTGAGAGGGAGAGGATGTTAATATCTATGGTAGCAGATTCCATGACTTCATCTTTTGGGAAAAAGGACATCTGATTTATTATTCCAAGAAAGGGCAATCAGGATGAAAGTTATTTTGCAAATCCAGAGCAAAAATAAACTTAATCAAGGGCTTGACTTCTGGAGATTTCCTCATCACATTTAATTAAACTCTTCATAGCCTGATAGGAAACTTCCAATTAAATCCTCATAATAACAAAGGGCAGTGATGTGACCAGAGGTAAGTGGCAGATTGGAGGCCAATGTGGCTGCAAAAGAAACAAAAACAGTAAGGAGGAAACTGAAGGGCACCCATGATGACGAGTTCAGACCACCCATTCACACACATCTCTAAGTTCTGCACTGCTCCTAACTCTGGTCCAAATTCTACCATGAAAGGTGGTACCTAGTCATGGGAAAGGTGCTCAGCTAAAATCAGATGCTAATTCTTAAAACAGCTCTGTCACTTTATAGCACGGCACCAGCAGATACTTTTTTTATCTCCTGTGTTCCTCAGTCTCCCCATCTGAGAAATGGGTATAACAAGCCTTCACAGCTCACCTCATAGGGATTTTGCTTTTTTGTGGTTTGGGGGTAGAGGGGTTGTTTGTTTATTTTTTTGTTTTGATTTGTTTTGTTTTTGATCAATTGAGGCAATGCAGGAGAAAGGCTTTGAAATCTCTGAAACTTTAAACCAAGGTATGGAGTCAAGTTAGAAATTTCTGAATTTTGTTCTTGAAGTCCCAGGTGAAAAAAAAAAAAAAAAAAAAAAGAGCAAGGAGAATTCTAGTCATTACATTTTCTTCTATTTGCAGGTTCTTTTATAGTGTGGTATAAAGCTTGATATTCAGATTGTCGCAGGAGCTTCTGGACTGTCAATCTGGACTAACTTGAGAATATATTGGAACTGTAGTCAAAAGGTTGAATTTTCTTTTACTAAAATAAAGATCTATAATACTTGTTGCAATTTTTTTTTAAAAAACCCTGAAACCTCTGAGTTTTGCCTCTGTGTGCAAGAGTAATGTATAAAAAAATGAAGAAAGATGACATTGAGGTAAAAAGAGTATTAATATAACTCCTGGGGTTAGCCCTCAAGGAGTTTACTGACTGATCTTTTGTGAAGATACAACACTTGGATAGACATGTGCACATACTCAAAGCAAAGAAATGAATTTCCTTGTAGAAAACATTGATACTTTCTATGGTTATACTGATGTCCACTTTAGTTGCCCAGTTCAAGAGTGGAGAACACACTCTTATTATAACAAAGAGGCGAGAAAGTAGAGATAAAATGACAGATGAGTTTGTCCTGAGCAGAATCATACTTAACATGAACATAACAAATGTTTGCCAGTTTCACATGTGATATTTCATAGATTCTAAGATGCTCTTTTTTCACATTTATTTTCACATCTGAGATTAGAACACATCTTACTGATGGGCTTACAATCACCACTGTCCCAGCAGACCTTGGCTATCTCTCCTGGTTTCACTTCAGGAAGATGGAGGTATTGTTTGTCAAACCTCAGCCATTATTTGAAAGGAATTCACAGACAGAACAGATCCGCTCAAAGACTCATAAGGGCAAAGAATCTCCCTGGAGCCCAAAGAGTCCCTCAGGGAAAAAAGAAAGAAATGCGGGAATGGCAGAACATCATCTGATAACTTTATTACCCAAATTTTTTTCTTAGTGGTACGTAAGTTGCAATATATCTCACAACCAATGGCATTTAGATTTAACAAAATGGAACAGCATGAGGACTTTCAGGAACTAAGGGCAGCCCTCGCTGATGAATGGCAGGAGGGTGGGGCACTGTCGCATGGGTAGCCCACAGCTGCCACAGGCACCAATGCCACAAAGATGGCCTGCTGCCACTGCCACCACAAGGATGACCTACCATCACAGCAGGAGTCACCACAGCCATAGTAGCCAACACTGCTGTGCAGGTGGCTCACTGACCATTCAAGTGCATGGACACAAGGAAGGTAAACAGAGGAGCTCAGGGAAAGAGGTGAGTGATTGTACACCTGTAACCCAGTGGCTCAACGCTCATGGTAATTTATGCTGCATCCCACAGTAGCATACCTGGGTGTGGGAGGTATATGTGCAGCCCACATGACTACCTTGATCCAGAGAGAGACACATGTAGAACCCTCTGAAAGTGCAGAAACCCGGGATAGCCAAACAGAGTAAGGAAGGAAACTCCCAACCATCAACAACCTATCTCCCAACTGGGAGAAGCAAGAACCCAGAAGGAGGCTCTGCCTGCAGGAAAGAGGAAAGAGAAACTCTTCCAAGGTCACTCATTCAAACTGAGGAGCTTCAGTATACACCAGTGCACCCATCAGTGTCACAGGACACTAGTCAGTATGCCAAAAACCCCACCCATGGTCACCCACCCCAGCCAAAGAGTGACAGGGCAGGGCACCCAGGTGCTTTTCCCACAAACTTGACAGCTCACACACATCCTCAATGACCGAACACAGCATCACCAACCTCAGCAAGGAATCACTAAGTGCACCAGCGCTTAGGCCAAAGAGGCACTCACATGCAACTCTTGACATTGAATACAGCTAATGCACTTACACAGAGACTACAATACTGCATCTACCCAAAACTAATATTAAAACACCCTATTCAATGGTCAATATAAAACACATCTATTTAAGGAAATCTCTCTCCTCAAAGCCCAATCCAGAGTAATAGAAATAAAAAACTGCTCTACCAGATAACCAGACATCAATGTAGAGATACTAGATATATGAAAAAAAGAAAGAAAGAAAATATATCACCACCAAAGGAATAAATAATCCTGAAGTACCAGAGTCAATAGAGCAAGAAAACTTGAAATGACTGAAAAGGAATTCTGAGCAACAATCTTAAGGAATCATGAGATACAAGAAGACTCAGTTAGATGACACAACAAAATGAGAAAAACTATCCAGGTTATGAAAGATGAAATTTACAAAAAGATTAATACCTTAAAAAAGAATGCATCAGAACTCCTGGAACTGAAGGATTGATTCATTCAATGAAATAAAAAACACAACCAAGAGTTTAACCACCAGGCTACAGCGAGCAGAAGAAACAATTTCTGATCTTGAAGACAGTCTTTCTGAAATAATCCAGGTATATAAAAAGAAAGAAAAAAGAATTTAAAAAGTGAAAAAAAGCCAAGAAAGCTAAAAGACAACCGTAAGCACACAAACATGTGAATCATAGGTGTTCCAGAAGGAGACAAGAAAAGAAAAAGCATTGAAAACATAAACAACTATTAATGGAAAACTTCCCAGGTAAAGGGAACGACACAGCCCTTCAGATCCAGGCAGCTCAAAGATCCCCAAACAGATTCAATTCAAGAAGATGCTTTCTGAGATACATTATAGGCAAACAGGCAAAACTCAAAGACAAAGAGAGAATCCTAAAATAGCAAGAGAAAAGCATCAAGTAACCTATAAGGGAATCCCCATCAGACTAATAGCACACTTCTGAACAGAAACTCTACATACTGGAAAGAATAGGATGATGTATTCAAAATACAAGAAGAAAAAAACCTGCCAGCTAAGAATACTATACCCAAAAGGCTATTCTTCAGAACGAAGGAGAAACAGAGAATTTCCCAGACAAACATGCAAGAGTTCACCACCACATGAGCACCCTACAAGAAACCTTAAAGGAAGTCCTGCATCTGGAATCAAAAAAATAATAATCAGTACTATGCATACACAAGAAAAAACAAAACCCATAGACAGAACAAAAATGCTAATAAAAAAGAGAAAAAACTATATCTTATCACTTTAAAATACCAAGAAACACTGAAGACAGATTATAAAAGGAAAAGACAGAAACAAAAGATATTTAAAACATCCAAACAAAAATCAATAAAATTAAGAAGTAAGACAATAACCTTTCACTGACAACCCAAAGTATAAATAAATTAAATTACCCACTCAAAAGACACAGACTGACTGATTGAATTAAAAAGCAAAACCCCAATATATGCTCACCTCACCTACAAAGACACACATGGCAAGCTAGAGCAAGCAGAAGGAAGAATTTCCCATCTCAAAGATGGCCTTTTTGAAATAACTGAATTGGACAAAATAAAAGGAAAAAAGAATTTTAAAAAATGAAGAAAATCTAAGAGAGCTAGCACACAACCTCAAGTGCACGAACATACAAATCATGAGTAATCAGGAAGGGGAGGAGAAAGAAAAAGGCCTGGAAAAACTATTCAAGGAAATAATAACAGAAAACTTCCCAAGTATATGGAGAGACACAGACCTTTGTATCAGGAAACCCAAAGATACCGAAACAGACTCAAGCCGAAAAGATCCTCTCCAAGACACATTATAATCAAAGTGACAAAGCTCAGTGACAAAGAGAATTCCAAAAGAAGCAAGAGAAAAGCATCAAGTCACCTATAAAGGAGCCCCCATCAGACAAACAGCAGAATTCTCAACTGAAACCTTACAGACCAGAAGAAAATGGGATGATATATTCAAAATACAAAAAGAACAAAATTGCCAGCAAAGAATTGTATATCCAGCAAGGTTATTATTCAGAAACAAGGGATAAATAATGTATTTCCCAGACACAAAAAATTGCTGGAGTCTGCCACCACTCGACCAGCCCTGCAAGAAATTCTCCATGGAGTCTTTCATCTGGAATCTGAATAGCGATCATCACTATCCCAAATACATAAGAAAGAGCAAAACCCACCATTAAAACAAAAATGCCAGTGAAAAAGAGAAAGAAGCTAAATCATGCCACCTTAAATTTCCAACTAACATTGAAGAAGAGAAATAAAAGGGGAAGTAATGATCAAAAGATATTTAAATCATCTAAGCAAAGAGCAATTAAATGACAGGAATTAAACAATACCTGTCAATAACTACCCTAAATGTGAATGGATTAAACTTCCCATTCAAAAGACACAGACTGACTCATTGGAATAAAAAGCTAGACACAGTATATGCTGTCTTCAAGAGACCCACTTTACCTGTAGAGACACACACAGACTAAAAGTGAAGGGATGGAAGAAGATATACCATACAAATGGAAACCAAAAATGAACAAGAGCACCTATTCTTATATTGGATAAAATCAACATTAAACCAAAAAACATGAAAAGAGTCAGAGAAGGCCACTATTTAATGATAAAGGTATCTATACAGACAGAAGACATAATAATCATAAATATGTATACACCCAACACTAGGGCACCCAGACATGTAAAGCAAACAGTTTTAGACCTAAAAAAAAGAGATAGACCCAAATACAATAATCATGGGTGACCTAAACACCCCTCTCTCAGTATTGGAGAGATCTTCCAGGCAGCAAATCAACAAAGAAACACAGGATTTAAACTGTGCCTCAGACCATTTGAAACTGGCAGATATCTACAGAACATTTCATCCAACGACTGCAAAACATAATTTCTTCTCATCAGCTCATGGTATATTCTCCAGGATAGACCACACATTAGGTCACAAATCAAGTCTCAGCAAAATTTTAAAAGCTGAAATCATTCCAAGTGTCTTTTCAGACCACAGTGGATTAAAATTGGAGATCAATAACATGCGAAACTTTGGAAACTACACAAGTGCATGGAAACTAAACAGGCTCCTGAATGACCTATGGGTACATGAAGAAATTAAACAGGAAATCAAAAAAATTTCTTGAAACTAACAAAAATAAAGATACATCATATCATAATCTGTGGTTACTGCAAAAGCAGTAAGAAGGAAGTTTATTGCAATAAATGCTTACATCAAAAGAATAGAACAGCTTCAAAGAAATCACCTAATGCTACACCTCAAAGAACTAGAAAAACAACAACAATCCAATCCTAAAAGTAGTAGATGGAAAGAAATAATTAACATCAGAGCATAACTAAATGAAATAGAAACCCGCCAAAAATGATATAAAAGATCAATGAAACAAAAAGTTGTTTTTGAGAAGATTAACATTAGACAAACCATTAGCTAAATTAAAAATGAAAAGACCCAATTAACAAAAATCAGAAATGAAAAGGGAGATACTACAACTGATACCACAGACATATGAATAATCATTAAAAATTATTATAAACAACTGTACACCAACAAATAAGAAAACCTGGAGGAAATGTAAGAATTTCTGGACACATACAAATTACTAAGACTGAACCAAGAAGGAATAGAAAACCTAAACATACCTAAAACAAGCCACAAGATTGAAGTAATAAAGAGCAATATTCCAATAAAGAAAACATCCTGGGACCAGATGGCTTTACAGTTGAATTCTATCAAACCTTCAAAGAGGAATTAATACTAATTCTCTTCAAACTATTCCAAAATATTGAAACAAAAACCATTCTCCCAAATGCATTCAATGAGGCCAAAATCACCATGATACTAAAACCAGACAAAAATACAACAAAAAAGGAAAATTATAGACCAATATCATTGATGAACGTAGATGCCAAAATCCTCAACAAAATATTAGTAATCAGAATACAGCAACACATCAAAAAAATTATACACTGTGATCAAGTGGGATTCATTCCAGGGATGCAAGGATGTTTCAACACATGCAAGTCAATAAATATGATACACTACATCAACAAAATCAAAGACAAAAACCATATGATTACCTCAAGAGACACAGAAAAAGCATTTGACAAAACTCAACATCCCTTCATGATAAAGACTCATAGCAAATTAGAAGGAAAGTATCTCCACACAATAAAAGCAATATATGGCAAACCTACTGCGAATATGATCCTCAATGAGGAAATGCTTTCAGCTTTAAGGACAGGAACAAGACAAGGATGCCCACTCTCACCATTCCTATTAACATAGCATCAGAATTACCATACAGCTCTCACTCAAGAGAAAGAAATAAAGGGCATCCAGATTGGAAAAGATGAAGTCAACCTATCCCAGTTTGCAGATGACATGATTCTATACACAGAAAATCCTGAAGACTACACACACACACACACACACACACACACACACACACACCAAAAAAATTCTTAGACCTGATAAACAACTTCAGTAAAATTTCAGGATACAAAATTAACAGGCAAAAATCAGTAGTAATTTTATACTCCCATAATGAACTAGATGAAAAAGAAATCAAGAAAGCAAGCTATTTACAATAGTCATCAAAAAAATAAAATACCTAGGGATCTATTTAACCAAGGGGGTGAAAGATCACAATAATGAGAACTAAAAATGACTGTTAAAAGAAGTTAAAGAGCACACAAAAAGATGTAAATACATTCCGTGCTCATGGATTGGATAATGTAGTGAAAATGTCAATACTACCCTACACTATCTACAGACTCAATGCAATCCCCATCAAAATACCAATGACATTCTTCACAGAAATAGAAAAAGCTATCCTAACATTCATATGGAACAACAAAAGACCCTGAATAGCCAAAGCAATCCTGAGCAAAAAAATAAATAAATAATCAAGTCAGATGTATTGCACTACCTGTGTTCAAATTATATTACAAACTTAACCTTTGTATAACCACGGGATTAATATCTACAATTTACAAGGAACTCAAACAACATAATAGTAAAAAAAAAGTAATCCTACTAAAAAATGGGCAAAGGAGCTGAATAGATATTTCTCAAAGGATGATATACAAATGGCCAACAGACACATGACAAAGTGCTCAGCATCACTAAGCATCAGGTAAATGCAAATCAAAACCACACTTAGATATCACCTCACCCCAATAATACTAGATATTATCAGAAAGAGAACAGTAAATGCTGGTGAGGATGTGATGAAAGGAGAACCCTCCTACACTGTTAGTGGAACTTTAAATTAGCACAGCCATTATGGAAAGCAGTATGGAAGTTCCTCAAACAACTACAGATAGAACTGCCATATGATCCAGCAATCCCACTGCTAGGT
This sequence comes from Galeopterus variegatus, assembly GCF_000696425.1. Classification (NCBI taxonomy): domain Eukaryota; kingdom Metazoa; phylum Chordata; class Mammalia; order Dermoptera; family Cynocephalidae; genus Galeopterus; species Galeopterus variegatus. Next base: position 78,956 of record NW_007734334.1, on the reverse strand, counting down.
ATAAACCCAAAGGAATGGAAATCATCATGCAAATGGACACCTGCACCCCCATTGTTATCACAGAACCATTTACAATAGCCAAGATACAGAACCAACCTAAATGTCCATCAACAGACAACTGGATAAGGACAATGTGGTATATATACTCATTATATATTCTTCTATAAAAAAGAATGAAATTCTGCTATTCACAGCAACATGGATGAACTTAGGGAAAATTGTGTTACATGAAATAAGCCAGGCACAGAAAGAGAAATACTGCTTGTCCTCACTCACTCATGGGAGTTAAAAAACTTAACGAATAAATTTTAAAAAGAAAGAAAGATACAACAATCACAATAATATGTTGAACTTTCTAGAAGAGAGAATAAATCTGAAGTCACCAGAGGTGGAAAAAATGGCAGAGGAGAGATAGAGAGAAATTGGTAAAGGGCCACAAAAAATTATGACATTGTGTAGTGTTGAATATACTGAGTATCCTGGTTACACCATCACATATTGCACACAAGTATTGATAGTCAATACTGTAGCCCACAGATATGTACAATTATGTTTCAATAAAATAAATTTTAAAAAATAGATTTAATAAAATGAAGGATGGTCCAATGGTATGATGTTTGTGTCTCCCCGAAATGTACATGTTGAAATCCTAATACCCAACGTGATGTTACTAGGAGGTGGAGTCTGTGTAAGGTTATTAGGTCTGAAGCGTAGAGACTCATGATTGGATTAGTACCCTCATAAAAGATACCTAAGAGAGCTCATTCAACCCTTTCCCCAAGTGAGGACACAGTGAGAAGGTGCTGTCTATGAACCAGGAAGTGAGCCCTTACCAGATGACAAATCTGCTAGCACCGTGATCTGGGACTTTCCAGCCTCCAAGCCACCCTAGTCTGTCATATTTTTGTTAAAACAGCCCAAACAGACTAAGACATGTGGCTTCTGGAGTTGAATCACTCCTATATGGAGAAAGTGTTATAATTACTGTATAATTAATTACTTCATTAATTGTAGTCTAAATTACTCCTACAGAAATTTAAGGATATTTTAGACTGTGTTTTAATCTCAAATAAAATAAGTTGTATCTACCTTTAGATTTCAAAGAATTCCCTGTCTAAATTAAATTTGCATTGTGAACAAATTCAGGAAATGCATATTTTAAGTGGGGTCTTAAAATCAAGACTAACTTTTTTTAAAAGTACGTTTTCTATATATTCCACAAACATATTATACAGAGCTAAGAAGACACTGCATGGTCCATTAATGTTTGATGATTGGCCAAATCAGGAACTTATTATTTTTTTAGATAAGTACTTAAATACTAAATAATAAATTTGTCAAAAATTTTATAGCTAAAGAAACCAAAATTTCTTGTCTATTTTTGCAAAGTCTGTTTGCACATGTCACTGTATATTTTCTCTAAGTGGAAGAAATTAAATTCATTCTCAACCACACCTCAGGCACTGTGTGAAGCAGGGTTGTTTCCTTCCACCCATTTGAAGAGGGGCTTTTGCAAAACCTGGTGCAGAAGTGGCAGGGGGAGGTAGAAGTTCAGAGGAGGTGAATGTTTTGTCAGACATTTTGGAGAATCCAAATTTTCATCAAGTCAGAATACCCATAGAGCCAAATCCAAAAGAAAAAATGCACAAATGACAAAACATAGAATAAGGACAAAATGAACAAATTACTAGAGCAACACACATTCCTGACCTGGCCACCATGCTGACCCTTCAGCTCGGGTCCTCCAGGCTGCCCTGGACAAACCCCACATTGCTCCCCACACCCATCTCTGCAGTGCCTCTCCCTACCCTGACCACATAGTTGGTTGGGATTGTTTCTTGACAGGAAAAACAAGTTGAAAGATTTGTTCATTTTAAGTTGCATCAAAATGACCCAGACCATAACTTGTTTGTGTCACATTATTTGATGTTATCTCCTACTTGTCCTGTTTGGGATAAGTGAAGCATTAATTGAGTTATGGATATGCTAAGTACACTCATTTGATCATCACACAGTGTATAAATGTATTGAAATATTACTACGTACCCTATAAATATGTACAATTATTATGTCAATTAAAAACTAAATTTTTTTAAAGAGTGAGAAAGATTGTGAGTTTTTTAAACATAAATTAACACTTATGTGGTAGGTTTATTCGGTCTTTGAAAAAATAGTATCTAAATAAATTCAACTTCAGACATGATAGACAAAACTCTTTTAAATGTGTTCAAGTCACTCACATTAAAGTCAGTTCTTTCACCTGGAGCTTGCTAAAATGCTTTTCAGTTGGATTGACATGGTTGAATGTTTCCTGGCGACTGACAAAGTCCAGTCAAATCTCGATCATTTGTGGGGATAAGTTTTAAATGCTTTATGGAGTACAGAAGTATTGACTTAGAATTTATGATAAGGCAGAAATCAACTTATAAGAATATATGGGAACTGTCCTATCCAAGAGTTAAATGAATCGGCTGATAAATAAAAATTTATTGATATCCACCTGCTAAAACAGATTCCCTCAGGTACCTTTCTTATTGACATGGATAGCCAGACAGGCACATATAAATTTTGCATAGCCAAACAACATGCTTTGAGAAAAAGGGAAACAAACCTCTTCAGACTTAATATTACATAATTTATAATTAAGAAGCTTGCCAAAATAATTTCTCCTATTTATTTAAATATTTGAGTTATGCTGTAAGGTTACATGCTAAATATTTTAGTTTCTTCAGACTGCTTTTGCCTGTGGCATAATTCTTGGATAAAACTATTTAATAATGTTTTGCGTAAAATGTCAATCCTCATGTTCAGCTCTGAGCAAAACCATGAATGGAAAAACTCTGTCCCTGGCAACATTACTCTTCCCTTTGGTTGAGAGTTACCTACATTTCAATAGTCAACACTGGCTGCCCAAGGCCACCTACTCAATGCCACTAATTGGAGTCTCATCTGAGTGTACACTCCTATGGAATTATCATTCTAACTACTCAGTCAGAGCTTGCCAGTTCTGTTGTTCCTACCCTGGGATTTGCTAATTAAGAGTTGGCTAGTCCATGCTACCATCTTGATTTTCTCTAATGTATGTGTGTGTTTCTCCTCCCAGGATATGTATGCATATCTTTACATGGAGTCTCTGAATATGTCCATCTCATACCCAGCATAGAAGATCTTCCACAGATATTTAAATCAAACTGCACAATGGTCTGCCTACCCCAAACCTATTAGGAATAATTGAGAATTTTATTTAATTCTAATTTGCTCTAGTATCAGGCTTTTCTGGAATTTCATTTCTATTCAAAAGGAAACAACTACACTTCTAAGATCAAACAACCTTTCTCTGGAACATGGCTGAATGACCATAAATGCAAATGACAAATTCCTTCTGCCATTGAAAACTCATCCATTGGAAATAATTATCATTCCAATCAATAATGAGACTGTGTGATGAAACAATGTCTAACAACAAATGTGCTAATGCAATCATATTCGTAACAGCTAGCAATGACTGAGAGACTAATGTAGGTATTTGGGGTCTAGTGGATTTGGGGATAAAATGTTGAAAATTTGAACAAAGTAAAGGTTTATCAGACACTTTTTGTAAAAATAAGCCACATAAGCTGTCATTCTTTATTAGGCCTTTTTTTATTCCCTTAAATCTGGCCTTGCAATTTGGTGTATGGGAGAATACATGAATATTGAATCAAAGATGCATTGCTGGCATATTTTATGAAGATTCCCTCCAATCTAACTATAAAGCACCACCAAGAAGAAAAGGTTTACTTTTATTCTGCTTGACATGAAATTATGCAGCAAAGCTTCTAGTCAAAACAGACATTGTTAGAAAATGTGATAATTTTAGTCCAACATTTCCCCCTGCTTTCAGAATTTTTGCAAAGATATTGCTCTAGAAGGCACAACACAGGTACACCTTCCAAATACGATCAACTGAGCAACTCATAAGTTCAAATAATAAAAGATGAAATCACATTTAAACAATACATCTGGGCTTAGCAAAATAGATATTATATTACCGGAATGCTCAAGAGCACAAAATATTTATACAAATGCAAATGATTATAGAATCCTTTTTTAGTCACCACAGTCTCCAATTTACTTAATAGAAGAATAGTGCAGAACTGCTTTGTGATACGATTGTTCCATCACAAGAAAAATGCTTATGAAGCTTCTCTGTGCCAATGACCCTGCAAGTGACAAGAACAGAGTAATAAGGAGAGGTGTGGTTTTTGCTCTTGCCAAGCTTACAGGTAGGCTGTGAAGGCTAACACTCAACTGGTACTGTAAGAAGGATACTGTAAAAGAACATGCAGTGGGAACATATTCCTACCCTAGTGTGGGATTACAAAAGGCCTCTCAGGAGTGTTGTTGAAGCTGAGTTATGCAGGAGCAAGTCGAACGAAGAGGGAGAGAGAAAGTGTGCTTGGACAAAAGTGACCCTGTGCAAAGGAAATGAGGTGGCACTGAGCATCACATGCCCAAGTTACAAGGAGAAGCGGAGGGTCATTGAACCTTATTGTATAGCAGGGCTGGGGTAGACTAAGTTGGCAAAGCATGCAGTGTGAGTGTGCGGAGGGCTTTGCAAGCTATGTTAAGTGATTTGGACATTTTCTTAAGGGCCAATTAATGCTAAAAAATGGTTTTAGCATACAGCTATTATTGAATGTATATTTTCAAAAGATCATTCTCATTGTCACGTGAAGACTCAGTGAGAGGTGGTCAAATTGGATACAGAGTGATGACTGGGAAGTTGTCACTATCATCCAGGGGTGAGTTACTTTGGGGTGTTGGCAATGGGGATGGGAAAAGGGGCATATGCTTGGGAAACACTTGCACGAATGAGAGCTTCAACTTACACTTCTACTGTAGTTGACTGCCTTTAAAAGGCAGCACCCCCAATTAGGCACAGAATAGCTAGGGTGATGATAAATTGGGGTCCCACTTAAAGGAAGATGAGAAGAACGGTAAAGCGTCTTGGCTCCATATCACTTGAGAAATGGTGAGAGAGGAAGGGTCAAGGAAAAAGAGGTCTGGAGAAAATCATGTTTATTTGGGGGCAAAGATGTTTAAAGGCCACCTACAAATATGGGAAAAGTGGTCCAATGAAGAATCATCTCATTTAGAGTGGTTCAAGGGGCAGAACAACGACCTCGGGGGATAAGTGGTAAGGAAGTAAATTTCAAATCAACCTGAGAGAGTTTTCTAACAATCAAGGCTGATTGATTAGGCTTCCTCACAAGATAGCGAGTTTGCTGCCCAAATGTAGGTGTTCAAGTAGAGAATGAGCAATCACGCAGCAAGGGGTAGGAAAGTTCAAACATGAATGAATGTTTATCTCAAAAGTTAAAAACTCAGTTCAGAGAGAAGGTGAAATTAGAATCTGGATAGCAAGTTCAAGAAAAAAAATGCTTAGTCGATTTCAGCATAAATCTTCTTAACAGTTAATGCATCCAAAAGAAGAGAGAGAGAGAGAGAGAGAGAGAGAGAGAGAGAGAGAGAGAGAAGGCTATTCAGATGATACACATGATTTGGGATTCCTGTCAAGTCCATTGAGCTCAATATGATCAAGTCTCAGCAAATTTTTGAAATTCGAAATCATTTCAAGTATCTTTTCAGGCTGGAATGAATTAAAACTATTAATCAACAACAAGAGAAACTCGAAACCATACCAATACGTGAAAAGGAGACTCATATGGCTTCACCTCTGCCTTCGGCTTTTGGAAGTGGTTATGCTGATCTGGGAACGCCCACCTTGGTTCTCCTGCTCCTCTACCTCTCCAAGTCTACCCAGACTTCAGAGCTTAGCTTGCATTCTACTTTCTCTGTAGGTCTTACCTGACAGCACCCTGGACACCCTGCTCCTCTTGTTTCCTCCAGCACTGCTGGTCCACACCATCGTGCATGGCAGCACTTGGTTGTACACAACTATGGTAATTTCTAGAAGGCTCATGTGCACGTGTCTTTCCAAATACATTGTAAGCTCCTGGGTGTCCCTTGCAATGGTCTTTGTGTCTGGTATTACTCCCCACGCCTGTTCCAAGCTCAGTGTCAAGCACCTCATCAGTGATCAATAAAGTATTACTGGGTTGGCTATATTCCTACAGAAAGAAAGAAATTGTGGAGCATAAGTTAGCTTTGGCACGATCTATCCTATGTGCTATATTGTTGGAATAAAAACGGAAAGTATGGTTGGCAACCAGAAGTTCATTTCTCATAATCATTCAAGCCATTGTTAAATTTCTGTTTCTTTTCCAAGGAAAATGCACAAGATCAGTTTTCAGACAGACAGCCTAGCTGTTCTCAGTTTTGCATAAGCAGGTAAAACCCACCCCTGCCAGCTTACACTCTCTGTTGCATAGATCCATCCTTTAAATAAGAAAGGTAATGTATGCCTTCTTCACAACCAAAATCAATCATCACTGTGTCAAGGGAAGACACAACTCCACTAGAGGAGAATCTGACAAAGTATATTTCCTTGATTATTATTAATTATCACTCTAAATTAACCCTAGCAGTTGCTCTCTGGCCTTTAGCCCTAGAACTCACTTAGTTTGTTCATTTTTTTTTCAAGTTGGAATGAGCTGTTATCTGACTCCTCTTTGGAAACACCCCCAGCACTCCAAAAAGCTTGCTGTCATTATGAATGTCCTCAAGTAAGAAATAATTACCAAGTGCACACAGAGCAGCCGGGATGGAGACTGGGACCCCTGTTTCCTGTGGCTCAGTACCCCATGGTCCACAGTCCTAAAAGAAGAGGAAGAATGTCTTCGTTTGTGAAGGCAGAGATAATTGTACAAAAGCAGCAGAGAACATCCTTCTTTCTAGCTACATCCTGAACTTTAGAGTTCGATTGTCAGGAAGACAAAGAAAAGCAGGGTAACATTCTCTCCCCCAGTGCGATCTTGAAGGTAACGCATAGCATTTTAAATTCTTGCACTAGGCAATAGAGGCACAATTTGCTTTTCCAAGTAAATATTGGCTTGCTACAGGTATCGTGATTTATCACAGTTTTCAGCAGGCATCATAGACCAGGCCTTTTTTCCCCTGAAGGATATTATTCAGCCGATGGCAGCTCCCGATTCAATAGGTTGCAGCAAGTTGCCAAACATCTGCAGGTTTTTACAGGTTAAAATCAGACGATGTTACTCAGATGACGAATCTGTCTTATCCTGCTGAACCGTATTTCTTCACATCTTTAACACAATTCTACTCCATTCAAGGTTGAAAGAACAGATTTTAGAAAATTCCCCCACGTCTCTGCAGTCACGTCTCTGAATAAAGGCATTTATGTCTTCTTTCGTGCTCATTGTTCCCTCCCGGGCCTGTAACGGCAGCTACACTCCTTGATGCACGGCAGCAGGGTGTGAGAGTGTGGGAGACACTGCCTCATGTGTGTGTGTGTGTGGCTCTGTGTGCACCCACGCCCCTGTATGGGATTGTCAGTAACCCCCTAATCATCTGCCTGGACCCCTCAGCACACCATGGGTGTCCAAGGCCAGCCAGCAGACTTCTTTCTTGTATCACCTTCAATGCCCAGTGCAGTGACTTGAACCTGGCTGGCATCCAATAAATCTTTATTGAGGAAATGTCCAATGGTACGTGTAAAGATAACACGGTAACTTTCCCTCGAATACTCGCTATGTGCATGTACCATCCTTCATGCTGTAGGAGCATCGACTCATGTAAGCCTCACACCCCTCTAGGAGGCAAACGCCATCCTTGTCCTTCTCTTAACAAGATAACTGAAGCACAGAGGTGTCGAGTAACTGCCCGGGGTTTCCCAGCAAGAATCAGAACATCCAGGGGGCAAACCCAGGCAAATCCCTTACCTGCCACACTGTTCAACTCACCACCTTCACCTCTTACTGGCTGCACGGCCTCTGTTTCCTCATCTGTGAAGTGTCTCTAAAGGAGTCTGTCCTCACAGGGTCATGTTAAGGGCAGTGAATTTATATGAAGAATGTAATCTGAAATCCATTTTAGTAAGACATCCCTCTGGCCTTATCTAACAAAGATCCTAAATTATTAGAAGCTATATCCCCTGATTTGTGCACGTTTCACTTGAAGGATAAACTATCAAGATCAACATAAAGAAGAAATAGGTTTTGTCAGTTTATCAGCTGATGAGACTTTCAAGTGTTGAAATGGCCCTACAATGATAGAATATTCCACCCTAGAAATGCATTCTTCTCAGGAACGTTTTCCTCAAAACTCCTGGAACCTAATTAAGCTGACATGAAAATTATGCCAAAAGGATTCCTCCAATGTGATTGGTGTTCCACAGAGAAACCAAGACCAGGAAGACAATTCAGAGGCTGGCCCTAAATAGCATATTTTCATTCTAGCCAAATTATAATTCCATGCAGGCTTAGAGATGAAGATCAGATGAAAGCCTTTGAGCCACAGGCCTTTGAGAAAAAAAGTCTATTATTGTCTGTCCAATCTAAAGGTGTTTTTTTTTTTTTTTTTTCCCCAAAAATGCCATAGAATATGAGAGGCACCATATGCAGGTATTTTCAGTGAGTGTGTCTTATTGCCTTTTTGTTTTGGATGGAGTGGGAGTGGATTAGATGCTCTGGATTTCTGCACTCTCCTAAAATACATTCCAGACCTACTAAAGTAGCCTAAAGTTTCCTGCTCCTAGTTAATCCCACAATAAAAGCATCAACACACATCAAGAAACACATTTAGGGCACTCTGAACAGAAAGGACAAAAGATGGGTTTACCTAACAGCACCCTCAAAACAGCTACAGTAAGAGTGAAGCCAAGTGTGTATTTATGCCTGAGTTTAAAGCAACGAGTGGAGGAAATGGCAGTGACATTTTAAAAGTGGGCAGGGCGTCTTAGGAATTTGTAGAAGATACTCATGTGTACTCACCTAAACAAATCAGAAAAACTGACCATCGATAACCATCAGTACCCATCAAACTGGCCAAAAGCCAGCAGGTAATTTCCCCAAGGATATAATACATTTTCCTGATTTTATCCTCTTTGATATTATATTTAAGATGGCACATGGATAATTATAGCCCAACACTTAGCACTTTGTTAGGCCCAGAACTGCATTCTATAAAGGTTATTGAATTAGAATGAAGTCTCAGATAAGCAAAGCTTTCACTGTACCTGATGGAGTAGATAATGCATTTTATTAAGTCATATGCATTGTGTGCTATGATAGAGATGTGTCATATAATACAGAAGAGGTCACACCTATTGTGACAATCAATTTTATGTGTCAACTCTACTGGCACATGGCTGGTAAAACATTATTTCTGGCTGTGTCTGTGAGAGTGTTTCTAGAAGACAATAGCATTTGAATGGGAAAACTAAGTGAAGATCCACCTTCACCAATGTGGGTGGCATCATCCAATCCATGGAGGGCCTAGACAGAACATAAAGGAGAAGGAAGGGTGAATTCTGTCTCTTCTGGAGCTGGGACTTCCATCTCCTCCTGTTCTTGGACATCAGAACCTTGGGTCTCAGCCCTTTGGACTCAGACTGATTTATACCAGTGACTTTCCTGGTTCTCCAGCTTGCAGACAGCAGATCATGGGACTTCTCAGTGTCCACAATCTCATGAGTCAATTCCCATGATAAATTTCCTCTTATATATTTGTGTGTGTGTGTGTGTGTGTGTGTGTGTGTATCCAATCAGTTTTGTTTCTCTGGAGAACCCTGACTAATAACAACTATCCATCCTAGTCTAGCTTCCTAGAGGAAATTATACCTATATTATGTTCTGAGAGATAAGGAAGAGTTAGCCAGGGAGAGAAGGGAACACATCAAGTAAGAGTAGCCAATGGTGATGGTCACCATGAGTCATTGTCCTTTCCTGGTGATGCTTTATAAGAGCAGAAGGCTCCAAAGGGATGCTAAAAAACTAAAGTTATTTTCTGTCTATCATAGGGCAGTCCACTTGACTGTGGTGTGGTCACATGCAATTGACACTTGCTCCTTGGCCACAGGCACACTTGAAGAAGCACTCCACTGCCCAAGGGTAGAACTGGGAAAAGGAAAACTGCGTGTCTTGAGTATGTCAGCATTTGAAGATAAACAACCCAAACCTCACTAGCCATTGAGAGCATCAGTAGAATGATTTCTCAGGGCAGCACCCAAAGAGAAAACACTAGGAGCAATTGTGTTGCCGGTTTCCCAGAGACTTCCCAGTATCCAGGAAAGCAGAACTGAAGCACCAGACTAAACAAAAATCACTGTGCTGGGCGATTTGCAAGGAGGGCCTTGTTTCCTACACATTCCAAATTCGCTCAGTCAGGGAACCTGGGGAGTGGGCAATGCTAGCATCTCTCTAAAGCCTTGTTTCTCAAACTTGAGCAATGTACAGGCCACTTTAAAGGAAAATAAGTTATTCTAAGAATAAACATAGTTTTAGGTTCCAATCTGAGGAAAACTGACCTAAGAAGCCCTAAAAATATATTGGGGGCAGGGGGGGGAGTAAATTTGCATTGCAGATTACCTCTTCCAAAGTGATTAGTTTTCTTAACTCATAAGAGAAATTCTGTTGGACCATCACTGAAATGAAAATACTTAATTTTAAAAGACAATCTTTCTTTGCAGAGAGTCTGAGTGTCCTAATTTAAGAATCTGTGATCTCAGAGACATACTTATGAAAACCTGAGGAAACAAGACAGCCTCAGTGAAGTCGTGCTAAGAAAAGAGAGACGAAGATTGGTTAAAGGACAAAAAGATGCAAGAAAAGAGAAGAGTGATTTTGAGAAGACTACAGCTTTGTCATTCCAATTTCCTAATTTCCACTGACCCACAACCGACTCCTGTGGTGAAGGGTCTGCCTTGAAGAGTGAGTAAAATTGAAGGTGTTCAGTCACCTGCTTCCACACAAGACAGGCTGCTACCAGAAGGCAAAGAAACATAAGCTAGAGGGTTGGAGGCTGGGCAGGGGCAGGTGGTACGGGACTCAGCATGTAAGCAGTACAGCAGCACAGCCGACAGCAAAGTATGGCTTATGAGTGGAGCCAGCAGAGAGAAGGCCCAGTCAACATCTGCCTGGGGCAAAGGCCACACATCTGGGGCCTAATAGGGAATGGGTTGGGATGGCATAGGATTCAGTAGCAGGTGCCCGGGAACATTGTTTTGTACAGGAGAGAAGAGGAAAGCCTGCTATTCAGGGAAGAGTTTTCCTTGCACTATAGGACTCAGAAAGAAACAGTTTGGCATTAGGTTTCTGCTTACACGAGAAACCAAGCCAGTGGGTTACAGCCTTTTCTTCTTTCTCGGATCTTCCATTCCCTCACATCACCCAGCTACTGCAGCCTACAGAAATCTGGGAAATACGAGATCATTCCGTGTAATTTTTATCCATTAAGGCAGATAAAAGGAGTTCCACAAGACAGCAAGACACCCATCTAAATAATCCTAATAGCTGCCATATATGGAGTGCCTGTTCTGGGTAAAAATACTGTATTGAATGCTTCATACATTGTCAGAACCTTTTCAGCATTACTGACAGAAAGCTTAACTCAAAATGGTTTAAATATAAAGAGAGTTGCCATCGATGTATGTCACTGAAAAGCAACTGCTAGGCCTGGATTCAGAGTGCTGAGACTGGGGTTAAAGTCAGGATTTACTTATGCACGACTTTAGGGGCTGTATCAGTCCATTTTTGTTGCTTATAACAAAATACCTGGAACTGGATGATTTATTTATTTATTTTTAATTTAATTTTATTTTATTTTACTTTTCAAAAAACATTGTACTTGATTTTCATGCCCCTTTATCTGTTCCTCCCAACCCTCTTACCCTGTCCCCCACATCGTATCTGTGCACTTGGCTTAAATAGTTTAAGGAATTTTTGTGGTTATTCTGTCTTCTTCCCCCACCCTTATTTGTTTGTGTGTTTATTTATTTATTAATTTTTAGCTCCCACAAATAAATGAGAACGTGTGGTATTTCTCTTTCTGTGCCTGACTTGTTTCACTTAACATAATTTTCTCTAAGTCCATCCATGTTGTTGTGAATGGTAGTATTTCATTCTTTTTTACAGCAGAGTAGTATTCCACTGTGTAGATATACCACTTTTCCTTATCCACTCATCAGATGATGGACATTTCGGTTGGTTCCAGCTCTTGGCTATTGTATATAGAGCTGCAATAAACATTGGAGTACAGGTATCCCTTTGCCATGATGATTTCCATTCTTCTGGGTATATTCCAAGCAGTGGGGTCTCTGGTTCATATGGTAGATCTATCTGTAATTGTATGAGGAACCTCCATACCATTTACTATAAAGGCTGCACCATTTTGCAGCCCCACCAACAGTGGATGAGAGTTCCTTTTTCTCCACAACCTCTCCAGCACTTATCATTCTCAATCTTTCAGATGTTAGCTATCCTAACTGGAGTGAGATGGAATCTCAGTGTGGTTTTGATTTGCATGCATTTCCCAGATGCTGAGTGATATTGAACACTTTTTCATGTGTCTGCTGGCCATTCATATATCTTCCTTTGAGAAATGTCTGTTCAGCTCCTCTGCCCATTTTTTAATTGGGTTACTATTATTTTTTTTGGGGGGGGAATTTGTTTGAGTTCCTTGCATATTCTGGATATTAATCCTTTGTCAAATGCATATATTGCAAATATTTTTCCCACTCTTTTGGGGATCTTTTTACTCTGTTGATTGTTTCTTTTGCTGTGCAGAAGCTTTTTAGTTTGATATAATCCCATTTGTTTATTTTACCTTTGGTTGCCTGTGCTTTTGGTGTCCTATTCATGAACTCTGTACACACTCCTATATACTGGAATGTTTCCCCTGTTTTCTTTAAGGAACTTTAATGTTTTGGGGTGTATATTTAATTCTTTAAGCCATTTTGAGTTGATTTTTGTATATGGTGAAAGATATGGGTCTAGTTTCATTCTCCTACACAAGATTATCCACTTTTGCCAGCACCATTTGTTGAAAAGGCTGTCTCTTCCCCAGTATGTAGACTTGCTGCCTTTGTCAAAGGTCAGATGGCTGTAGGCATATGGGTTAATTTCTGGGTTATCTATTCTCTTCCATTGACCCATGTGCCGGTTTTTATGCCCGCACCATTCTCTTTGGTTATTATAGCTTTGTAATTAGTTTAAAGTCAGGTAGTGTTATGCCTCCAGCTTTATTTATTTATTTACTTGCTAGGATTGGTTTGGCTATGCACAGTCTTTTGTTGTTCCATAGAAATGTCTGGATTGCTTTTTCCATCCCAGAGAAAAATGTCATTGCAATTTTGATGGGGATTGCATTGAATTTGTAGATCACTTTGGGTAATATGGACATTTTCACAATGTTAATTTTTCCAATCAAAGAGCTAGGGATATCTTTCCATCTTCTTGTGTCCTCTTTAATTTCTCTCAACAGTCATTTATAGTTCTCTTTGTAGAGATTTTTCACATCCTTGGTCAGCTTTATGCCTAAATAATTTATTTTTCTGGTGGCTATTGTAAATGCACTAGCTTTCTCGATTTCTTTTTTCTGCATGTTCACTGGTGGAGTATAGAAATGCTACTGATTTTTTGTGTTGATTTTGTACTCTGCAACTTTGATGAAATTGTTTATCAAATCTAGGAGTTTTTTTTTTTTTTTTTTTTTTTTTTTTTTTTAATAGAAGCTTTAGGCTGTTCAATATATAGGATCAGATCATCTGCAAAAAGGGACAGCTTGACTTCATCCTTTCCAATCTGGATGCCCTTTATTTCCTTCTTTTCTCTGATTGCTCTGGCTAGTACTTCGAACACTATATTGAATATATAGAATGAGTTTGGGAGAATGGCCTGTTTCAATCTTTTGGAACAGTTTGTAGAGAATTGGCATCAGTTCCTCTTTGAAGATTTGGTAGAACCCTGCAGTGAAACCATCCAGTCCTGTGCTTTTCTTTGTTGGGAGCCTTCTGAAAATAGCTTCAATATCTTTTATTGCTATTGGTCTCTTCGGATTTTCTATAATTTCTTGGCTCAGTTTTGGCAACTTGTATGCATCCAGAAATTTATCCATTTTCTCCAGATTTTCAAATTTGTTGGCATATAGATGTTTATTGTAGTCTCTCATGATTCCTTGTATTTCTGAGGTGTCAGTTGTAATAACAACTTACTCGTTTCTAATTTCTGTTATTTGGGTCTTCTCTCTTCTATTCTTAGCCTTGCTAAAGGTTTGTTGATCTTATTAATCTTTTCAAAGAAAAAACTTTTTGTTTCATTGACCTTTTGTATTGTTTTTTGTGTTTCTATTTCATTTAGTTCTGCTCTGATCTTATTTCTTTCCATCTACTAACTTTAGGTTTGGATTGTTCTTGTTTTTCTTGATCTTTAAGGTGAAGTGTTAGGTTATTTATTTGACATCTTTCCATTCTTCTGAAGTAAGCATTTAAGGCAATAAATTTCCCCCTTAAAACTTCTTTTGCAGTATCCCACAGGTTTGGGTGTGATGTGTCATTATTTACATTAGTTTCAAGAATTTTTTTGATTTCCTAGTTAATTTTTTCTTGGACCCACATGTCATTAAGTAGGATGTTGCTTACTTTCCATGAGTTTGTATATTTTTCAGAGTTCCATTTATTATTGATTTCTAATTTTAATCCATTGTGATCAGAAAAAAATACATGGAATAATTCCAACTTTTTTGAATCCATTAAGACTCGCTGTGTGACTTAACATGTGGTCTATCCTGGAGAATGTGTCATGCACTGATGAGAAGAATTAATATTCTGAGGTTGTTGGGTGGAATGTTCTGTAGATATCTGCCAAATCCAACTGGTCTAAAGTATTATTTAGATCGCATGTTACTCTGTTGATTTTTTGCCTAGATGATCTGTCCAATGATGAGAGTGGGGTGTTCAGGTCCCTCACTATTATGGTGTTAGTGTCTGTTTCTTTCTTTAGATCTAATAGTGTTTGCTTTACAAATCTGTCTGCTCCAACATTAGATGCATATTTATTTATGATTGTTCTGTCTTCTTGATGGATGGATCCTTTTAACATTATATATTGGCCATCTTTAACTCTTTTAATGGTTTTTGCTTTAAAGTATATTTTATCTGAGATAAGAATAGCTACTCTAGCTCCTTTTTCATTTCTGCTTCCATGATATATCTTTTTCCATCCTTTCACTCTTAGCTAATGTGTGTCTTTACAGGTCAAGTGAGTCTCTTGGAGACAGCATATTGTTGGGTCCATCTTTTTAATCCATTCAGTCAGTCTGTGTCTTTTGAATGGGAAATTTAGCCCCTTTACATTCAGAGTTATTATTGAAAGGTGTTGATTTACTCCTAGCATCATACTGATTTTTGTTTAGATGTCTTAAGTATCTTTTGTTCCTTTCTTTCAAATTTTCTGTTTGTCTTCCATATTTGTTGGTTTCTTGGGATGACAGATAAATCATTTTTTCTCTGTTTTGCTAGCATTTTTGTTTTGCTGGTAGGTATTGTTCTTTCTTGTGTATTCATGGTAGTAGTGGTTGTTTTGGTGGTATCAAACCCAGTTATTCCTTTGAATTTCTTTTAGGGCTGGTCATGTGGTAGTGAATTCCCACAGTTTTTGTCTTAGAAATATAATATTTGTCCTTCAATTTGGAAGGATAGTCTTGCTGGGTAAAGTATTCTTGGCTGGCAATTTTTGTCCTTTACTGTTTTGAATATATCATCCCATTCTTTTCTGGCTCTTAGAGTTTGTGATGAAAAACTCTCATGTTATTCTTATTGGGGCTCCCTTATAAGTGACTTGCCACTTCTCTCTTGCAGCTTTTAAGATTCTCTCTTTGTCTTTGATTTTTATCAGTTTGATTATCACATGTCTTGGAGAGTACCTTTTTGGGTTCAATGTGTTTGGTGATCTTTGGGCTTCCTGAATCTGGGGATCTGTGACTTTCCCTATACATGGGAAGTTTTCTGCTATTATCTCATTGAGTATGTTTTCAAGGCCATTTCCTTCTTCCTCCCCTTCTGGAGTACCCATGATTTGGATATTTGAGCACTTAAGGTTGTCAGTCATCCCTCTTAAATTTTCTTCAACATTTTTGATTCTTTTTTCTGGTCTGCTTGTGATAATTCAAACAGCCTATCTTCAAGGTCAGAAATTCTCTTTTCTGCTTTTTCAAGTCTGCTGGTTAAACTGTCTGTTGTATTTTTTATTGCATTGAATGAATTCTTCAGCTCCACAAGCTCAGCTACATTCTTTTCCAAGGCATTGATTTCTTTGCCCATTTATTCTTTCAGATCCTGTACATTTATTCTCATTTCATTGTGTTGTTTCACTGAGTTTTCTTGTATCTCATTTAGTTTCCTTAGAATAGTTACTCTAAATTCCTTGTCTGTCATTTCAAAGACTTCCTGTTCTTTAGGATCTAGCACTTGTATGTTATTAATTTCCTTTGGCGGCGATGTACTTTCTTAATTTTTCATATTTCTGGTTTCTTTCCTTTGGTGTTTTGTCATTGTGGCTTGGGGTATCACAGTTCACTCGTTTCACCCTGATATCTGGCTTGATCCTGAAGGGTCTGCTGCTTCTGGACAGCAGAAACTAGCCTGGACCTGAAGTCCCACCCCACCTGCCTTCACCGGTTTCTCAGGCTCGGGGCTTGTGAGCCCCTGCCTCTCAGGTCACTCACAGAGATGGACAGCCTGAGCTGGAAGTCCCACCCTGCCTGCGTTCACCAGCTTGTCTGACTCAGGGCTTAGGATCTCAGAGCTTCTCAAGACGTTCACAGAGATGGGACGGCCTGGGCTGAAATTCCCACCCCATCAGCCTTCACTGGCTCGTCTGGCTCAGGGCTTGGGAGCCCGTGCCTCTCAGATTGTGTTGCCGGAAGCCCCACCCCAGCCCCACCTGCCTTCTCTGACCAGCAGGCTCAGGGTATGTGGGCCCCAAAGCTCTAAAGTTTCTGTGTGATATGGGGAGCAACCTAAACTGGGGTGCCACAGTGGGCGGCTCCTGTCCATTCCAGCACAGATTTTGGGTCCTCTGTCACTGCTCCTCAAAAGCTGCAAATTGGTTGCTCTGTGGGAGAGAGCGATGCCAGGAACTGACTACTCCGCCATCTTGACCCCTCCCTCTCTGTAACCCTGGGGCAGGCTCAGGGTATGTGGGCCCCAAAGCTCTAAAGTTTCTGTGTGATATGGGGAGCAACCTGAACTGGGGTGCCACAGTGGGCGGCTCCTGTCCATTCCAGCACAGATTTTGGGTCCTCTGTCACTGCTCCTCAAAAGCTTCAAATTGGTTGCTCTGTGGGAGAGAGCGACGCCAGGAACTGACTACTCTGCCATCTTGACCCCTCCCTCTCTGTAACCCTGGATGATTTATAAATAAAACGAAATTTATTGCTTACAGTTTCTGAGGCCGGGAAGTCCAAAGTCCATCTGGTGGTGGCAACAATGATTCAGGGGTCTCACATTGCAAGATGGTGGAAGTACAGAGAGCAGAGAGAGAAAGACAGACTCTCCTCATCGTTTAAAGCCCTCAGAACCACGCCCCTGACCACCATTTTTAATCCGTTCACTACTGCATGGTCCTACAATCCAATCACCCCTTCAGGACTGTGCCTTTCAATTACCATAATAGGTTTTCCCACACTCTTAATAGTTACAGAGGGGCTAAGTTTCTAATACATAAAACTTGGGGGACTCAATTCAAGTTCCAGGGAGTTTTGGAGGGACATAATTCAATCCACTGCAGGGGCTGACTCCTGTCTCTTGACTCCATCCTCAGCCTCAAAGGTGATAGCCCCGGTGCCCTCTAGTCAGATGCCCTTCTCAGCCCCAGCAAGCTCACTTCATGGCATCTGCCCATCCTGTTGTGCAGCAAAAGCCCCAGGACCAGCTCCTGCTCAGCTCTTTGGTCTGACATAAATCACCATGTAACCACCCAGGGGGGTGCTTCCCCACCACAACCGAGGACAGTGCCCCACCCGTGCCAGGTAGACAGAGACCCAGCCAAGAGCAGTCAGCCAAGGAAAATGTAGCACGTCAAGGCCAGAATCAGAGCAAAACAGGTAATCATTTGCTACATGTGCATTATTTTCAATCTTCTAAACAACTCTGCCAAAAAAAGTTATCTGTCTTTTACAGGTGAGAAAACTGAGTTTTATGGATGTTGGAACATCTTCCTGGTTCATACAAATAATAATAACACAATCAGTATTCACAGCCACATCTTCTTACACTGACTCCCATGTACTTACACTATGATGTTTCTGCTCGCATTCCAGACCATTCCAGACCTGGGGTAGCCCTCCCGGCTCAGCAAGGTGGGCCTAGGTCCTACTACTGCCCCTCTCCCACCCAGATACTAGGCTGGCAGTATCCTATGGTGCTTCTCTTCCCTGTATTTAATCCCTTTTTCTCTCAGGCTGAATGTGGTTTTGTGACTATGGTCACTATCAGTTTTTAACTTGATATCTGAGAAATATGACATTTTATTCATCTTTGGGATAAGTCTGAAAACAGCATTAACCACAAAAATAAAAAACTGAGAGCCTGAGGCATTCACTTCAGAAAGCAAGCAGGGCCGAGAACCGACTTCTTCCATCACCCACTAGGAGATTTGCATGTTGAAATTCCTCTTGGAAGCAGCAGCAAGATTTTTCTCATCATCCCCTCAAAGAAAGCAGGAGAGAGCAGCTGTGAATCTCCACCCACTCTCAGAACCATCTCTGAGATGCCCATCCATTATCTACAATGACAAGGAAAAGAAGCACAAGATTATGGGCTATGGGAGATGACAAGGACCAGAGCCATTGGGACAGAATTTCTGTTGTCCCTCAGCTTGGCTCCTCAGTAGTCACCAAAGTCTGTCCCTAATGGGGGGTGGCTGTGGGCCAGTGCTGCCTGCTCTCCAGACATGCAAGCCCCACCGGCCAGTCCCATCCTGTGCTGAGATGACACATCCTAGGAACTGAGAGTTGAATGTCTTCACATTGAGCTAACCCAAGTCCCTGTTTTGGAGAATTCCTATGATAAATATACTTCTCATTATGTTTTAGACAATACAATTTACTAAATAACATCAAAATATAATTTGTAACATTGTCCCACTCTCCTTGACTTTTCATCTTATTTATTATTTATTTATTTATTTTAAATTAGAGACCACATGTTACCCCACTCAATCAGAAGACACATCTACTAAACTAGAATTTAGGACATGTGTGGTCTCATCCTGATTCGCTGCTGTAGGACAAAGGGAAAGCTTACCCTTTAACGCCCTGAAGTTTCTCTGAAAAATCAGCTAATAAACAGAGATTGACATAAAGAAAAAGCATAACAAATTTTATCATTTTAACATGCCGGGAGGGGAACATGCACAAGGGAATCACAAGGGAGTAATGTTCCAATTTTCCAGTGGGTACAGAGCTTATATACTCATCTCCACAGGGAAAGAGAAGATGGGGCATGGGAGTAAATGATTCTTAGGGGGACACAATGGGCCTGCAGAACATACAACAGCCTGGGACAAAGTCTATTTGGTCCACAGAGCAGATAATGTCTAGTAAATTATTCTCTTTGAAGTACCGAGTGGGACAAAAGTAGAAGACAATGGCCTGAGAAAAAAGATAGTGCACGTGTGTTGACAGACTCCAGTTTTCCTTCCTGTGATATGAGTTAAGTTAATGAAGCTGAGGGAGAGGACCAGAGCTGATTGCCTTCTTTGGCAGGTCCAGGATTTAGGAAGAAAAGGGAATAGCTTCATCCTGTGCTTTGGAGAGAGACAAAGAGGATGAAGAGCTAGGGATGTGGGAGGTAGCAGAGAGGTCAGAAAGACCCTGAGGCTGCCTCTTTATTCCAGCATGTCAAAACACCATATTTTTGGGTAACAGATTTCTGCACCCCAACACTGCTCACTAACCCTCAGACTGATTTGTTTTCTATTTATAAAATAATTGATCACACTGAAGCCTTGATTAGTCATAAAATTTGAAGTCCATTCATTTGGATACTTGGTCAGAGAATGGGGGGATGGGAAGAGGGTTGGTGAAATGTATTACACAGCTTGTCTGTATCCTATCATAGGTAGATGCATTAAAACTACTTCCAACTACAGAAGTTGATATCTTAATAGTATTTCTTTGTAAATAGTCACTTTAAACCTGTCAGAATTAACTACACATTTCTTGTCATTTTCCCTTTTTTCGACAGAAGTAACTGTGGTTCAGGTGATGAATCCTAACACCGAAGATCAAGTCTGAGATGCTGAACCTTCTTAGTATAACTGTTTTCTGTTTCCTTACATAACAGATATTAACTTACCAGGTGAATACAAAGTTAGTTTAAAGAAATATGGTAAATGCCAATGACTTGCAAATAGCATCAACTTATCCGTAAGGGACTCGATGTCTGCAGCAGATAAAGCGCAGTGAGGACAGCAGCAACGCACGGCTGCGAAGTCGTTCCTGGTGGCAGGGCTGCTGCACAGAACGCACTGCTTGCAGGGACGATCAAATATCAGGTTTATTTACTGGATATTTGAATACTCAAGTCGTAAAGCTCAAACTCGTATTGGTTTGTGAGAGAAACTCTTACCCTAGAATGAGAAGAAAGTGAACATTCACAGAATAATTTAACAAACATTTAATAAACTCTCACTGCTGAAACAGTGCTTGGATTGGTAGATAAATAAAAATTTTCTCTACTGACAAACCAAAATCAAGGCCAGCATACTCTATTACAGCGTATTTTCACACAGAGAAAAAAAATAAAACAAACCACAGTACAATGGTAATCAAACCATATCAGACAGAAAAAAAAAAAAAAAAAAAACCCCAGTACAATGGTAATCAAACCATATCAGACAGAAAAAAAAAAAAAAAAACCCCAGTACAATGGTAATCAAACCATATCAGACAGAAAAAAAAAAAAAAAAACCCCAGTACAATGGTAATCAAACCATATCAGACAGAAAAAAAAAAAAAAAAAAAAAACCCTCATGATAAGTCCAGATAGAGAGTGTATCTACACCAGTGCAAAAGGCAGAAGAAGACTTTGTGGTCAGATATAGGAATCTGAGTTTGACATTTCTTGTTCTTAGTCAACCCAAATAAGGTACCAGTATCTTTTGTCAGTTACTATATAACTTGTAAAAGTAACTATCCAAAACCTGATTAGGATAAATAAAAATTATTCTTTAATGGGAATCTTGCAACATAATCAAATATGCATTTTTAAATAGTCAAGAAATCTAAATTCTACGTGACCAGCCTCTTCATTAGTCTATCGGAGATTTCCCTTTTAATTCTGTCACTAGACATACTAAGAAAAGGCTAATGCATAAACACCCCTAAAATCATATCATTCACAATAAGTATCACAAATAATGATACCACAACAAATTGGATATTAAATCTTGGGTTCTGTATCAGTATCCTCACTAACAAGCTATGAAACAAGGGCTTTGAACTAAATCATGTCAAAGCTCTTTCTAGGTCCACGTGGAACAGGGTCACCATCAGAATCCACTTTGCATACCTGCCTTGGAGAACTGTTAACTGCATGAGGCTATTCTTGGGGAAAAATGCAAAGGTGCCCATGGAATGTGGGGCTTCTGGGAGAATGATTTACTGGAACAGCTGGTGCTTCTCTTGAATGACTGAGACAGCAGGTGCTAATGAGTGAGACAGCAGGTGTTCAGATCTCAGATACACCAGTTAGATCCCTGACCTCCAAAAAGTGGCTGAACCTTCAACAGTTCCATTCCGTCATTTGTAAGATGTAGTTAATTGCTACTAGCAGGGCTGGCTTCTTGAACCTAGACCTGTGTGCTCTCCTAGTATCCTGTACTCACTCATTTGATTTAATGCTCTGCTGTCAACATCTTGAAACTCTTAATAATTTTTGAGCAACAGGCTGTCATTTTCACTTCTCACTGGGCCGCTTAAATTATTTCACCATTTCTGCCTCCTAGGATTGTGAAGACTAAAGACAACAGTGCTTGTAGCATCTAGTATAAGGCTTTGCACTTAGCAAAATGCCTACCACAGTAAATATTAAATCCGTCATTTGTAAGATGTAGTTAATTGCTACTAGCAGGGCTGGCTTCTTGAACCTAGACCTGTGTGCTCTCCTAGTATCCTGTACTCACTCATTTGATTTAATGCTCTGCTGTCAACATCTTGAAACTCTTAATAATTTTTGAGCAACAGGCTGTCATTTTCACTTCTCACTGGGCCGCTTAAATTATTTCACCATTTCTGCCTCCTAGGATTGTGAAGACTAAAGACAACAGTGCTTGTAGCATCTAGTATAAGGCTTTGCACTTAGCAAAATGCCTACCACATTATTATTATTATTATTATTATTATTATTATTATTATTATTATTATTATTGTGTTAGGCAATTCTGGAGTGGTCCCCAGGTTCAGGGAGAAAGACATAATTGAGTAGGTATATAGTTGTGAGGCATATGTAATGTCATTCCCTAATGTGACTCTGAAGTTTTGAACAGTTCCTATAAAACTCCTTTTTGGCAGAATTGGGTGACACTATTAAGACTTTTACAAGGCTCAGCAGAGAAGGTATTACATGTTTCATTCCAAAAACAGCACTAAGTATCACTGAGCTGTAGCTGGGCAGCAGCTTTCAAATGTGTTGACCTCAATCCCCAACAAGAAATGCATTTCCTACTGTGACCCTGCACACATACACAATATTGCTCCACAGAACAGTGCTCACTTGTACCATGTGGAATGCCACCTGGATCTTCAAGGCTGCTTATGACCTGCTCAGCAGATTTCACCATCCATTAAAGTGTTGCCCCTTGCAGCTTGAAAAACACTGCTTTAAGCAGTTGCTTAACTTGGAGCACTCTGCAGGACAATAGGGACCTTGGTGAGCTGCCAAAATCGCCATTGCTGCCTTTGGAAGCAGCCAGCTGAAGACATTCTTACACTATTCACAGATTCAGCTACTATGGCCAGGATAGGGAAGACAGGAGGTGCCTGCTGCTTACCTACTACAGAAGAAAAGAAGACAACAGTCTCTATTGCCCCAGGTTTAATCTTTAGTGTAACTGACCAGCCTTTGGGGTTTTCCTTCATCTGGGAACCTGGTAGAGCTGCACTCTTTCACCAGTTTGAGGTTGGGCTCGGTTGCACAACTTACTGTGCCAATAAAATGTAAATGGAAGCCAAGTGTGTCCGCTCTAGAGAAAAGCCTTCAAGTGTCGATGCCGAACTGGTCATTCAATGTAGCTCCTGCCTGGTGACCGGCCAGGTGCCATGTGGGCAAGGTCCCCACATCAGGATTCCTGACTCTGGCATGTGTGCAGCAGGGCCTTACCTCCCTGAACTGGAGGAGAGAAAGCCCTTCCTGTGTGCCACAAGGTGATTTTGGAGCTACATGTGACCATGTGCCACCCAGATAGTCCAAACAGCAGCTCACCACTTGCCTCCGAGAGGAGAGCTGTCCCCAGTGTGAACATGGGGACACTAAGGCAGGAGGCCTGGTAGTGGCTAGCCTGGGGCCGACGTCTGATCTCGACCAGGGGATTCTGGAACTGAGGCAGAAAGAATCTAACATACAACATACTTAAAACTTACCCACAGCATGGGTTTTCCATGAACCAAGCAACCCAGAGCACATTTATAAAAGCAACAATAGAAATATAATTTTCTGCAATAATTGTAGCCCAATTAATATTCACCATTCCATTTATTTTGCTGATAATTCTGGTAAACTTCTGCCTTCACAGATATTGAGCTGATAACATTTTCTTTCATTTATACCATCTCACAAAAGGGAAAGAAATATTCATTAAGAGCAAGTCACCTGTATTGACTGAGGAGTTATAGACAACAGAATAAAAATAAATAGACCCATCTGAATATCTTGGTGTTTGTTACTAAAGTCCACGGTGCTGCTAACCAGAGCAAAATAAGTTTCTCGCTCTTTACCTCGCTGGACAGAGTTGCAGATGTTAAAAGATAATATACATAATTCAAGCAGAATGCTCAGTGGAAGCAAAGTCTCTAAATCCTGCAGACAAGGCGCCACCCGCGCCCGGGAACAGCACAGCTCTGAAAGGTGGAACCAGCGCGCCCCCTCGTGGCTCCATCAGTTCTAGCTGTTTTTTGGTTAATTTGTTTTAAGATTTGTATCCTTTCCCTTTTTGTTCATTGTCTCATCTCTTCGTTCCCTATTTCTAGGATTTTTCTTCAACAAAGATGTGTGAACAATATTGTACAGAATCTTTACGAGGTGCACACCGCTTTCTCGGGAGAGGTCACAGGCTACAATGCCCAAGTCGTGGCTCAGACAGCCCCATAGGACATCTATCCAGAAAGTGCAACATACGGCATTTGAACTGTGGCTTCATTGAGGGCTTTCCAACCACAATTTTTAAAGTTATGCCCTTCATGCTTATACTACAACTTACTATTTTTAAACTTTATTATTTTTATATACTAAAATGTAAGAAAGTGTGTGTTGTAATAACTTTGTTTCATATAAAATTAAATATATTTCCAGGGAAATTGGTATTGCTAAAAGGTAACCTATATCAGTGTATCCTCATGTAATTATTTCTACTATATATTCCTTTTTTTTTTTCTGAATCTATCCAGCATATCACAGTTTGCTGCCAAACTCTACAGCCAGCAGGTCTAATTACAAAACTCCATAGAAATGATTAAATGCATCATCCTATAATGTGAAGAAAGGTGTTTCCTCTTACTTTAAAGGCCAAGTAGAAAAATAACAGTCTAATATTGTTTGTACAATTTTGTGTGTTAGAAAGTATATCTGGTATTACTTTTTTGTTTTGTTTTATACAATGGTGGTTCAGCCTAAAGATATAAAGTTCACTCTCCCACGTCACCATATTTGTTGAAAATGAAAATAACTTGTTTTCTGGAATGACTGATCTGAGAACGGAGCCTCTGTGCCTCCCTTCGCCACGCCTGATGCACAGGGACAGGCAGAGCCAGCCCAGTGGACACTGTGGGCACTTAGTTCTCCTCGGTGTGCTGTGGCAGCGGCTTCAGCCTGTGCAGGAATCCACTAAGGAGCAGATTCTTGTTAGCAGGGCCCGTGAAGGTGAATGCCCGAGGAGGGGCTTCCTAGTGACTGGCAGGAGGTACATCTTCTCTTGGACAATCTTCAGATCACAGCCTGTGCCACCTGGGGCTTTTGCTTTGCTTCCCTGCTCAGATTTCTACATCAAAACTTTGAAATCTTCTAGCAAGAATTGACACACCTCCACAACAAGACTGGTCCCCTCAACTAGATGTTCTTTGTGAAAATTAGAATTGCCGGCCTGGTGGCACACTCGGTAGAGTGAGGCGCTTGGGAGTGCGGCGGTGCTCCCGCCGAGGGTTCGGATCCCATACAGAGACCAGTCCACTCACTGGTTGAGCACGGTGTGGGCACGACACCGAGGGTTGCGGTCCCATTGCCGGTCGCGGTGCGGGCGCAACACTGAGGGTTGCGATCCTGTTACCGGTCACGAAAAAAAAAAAGACACACACAAAAAAAGAAAATTAGAATTGAGCTGTGCCCACTCAGTGGCGTGCTCCTTGTGTTTCAGCAAGTGGATGTGTGTGTGTCTGTGTCTGTGTGTGTGTGTCGCATGTGTATAAGTACATGTGTGAGTGTGTGCATGAGTGTTCGCATGTGTGTGGTGTGTGTGTGTATGTGCATGTGCACACATGCTTCTCCGTTTCTCTTAATGAGCCTGTGTTTGACATGGATAATTCGACTATTTCAGACCATCACAAGCATTGTATACATAATTTTATCCATTTTTTTCTCCATCAAAAGATGTATTTTTAAAAAGCAAGATCAGAGGATGACACAAAAATGAAACATGGAACCCAGCCTTTAGAATAGAGTATTTTTTCCACATGGAGTCAGCTGTTCTTCTCATGACTCAGTCTCTGTTTGCTCTTTTATAGAGTAAAAATAATGATGCTTATATTTTGTTTAACATGCAGTATGTTGTAGGATTATATTAGATGACGTATACTAAAGCACTGTATAAATTACAAAATAATACATGAATGTAATGATAATAATTATTATCCTTAGATGCAAACACTTTCCTAATGCCTCTCCCATCCTTAATGGACAACAGTGGTTCCTTCTTGCCTATGAGTTAAGCACACATTTTCCACTGGGCATTTAATGGAATACCTCACCCGTGCAAAATTGCATCCGGCTCGTGCCTGATTCAAACCTGCAAACCAGCTCCCTAGAGTCTCCCAAGCTGTTCCTCACCACTGCTCTTTTTTCATTTTATTGAGCAAAATTCACTGGGAGCCTGCTTGAGGCTAGGCCTGTGCTACACAATGAAGAAGAAAATGTGAGTGTTTTCTGCACTTTCTAAATTTACATTGTAGCAAACAAATCAACTTCTTTGTTCAGCTAGTGATGTTCTGTCTTCTGTTGTCATTTAATTGCTCCCTGTTTGAGTATTTTTCACCCAGAGATTGTAAGTTCTCCAGGGGGGAGGAAAAAAACCACATTTTGTGTTTTTATATCCTTCACGGGCATCAGCAGTTGCTCTTTCAGTCAATAAATATCAAATATCTAGTAACGTGTTAAACCTTGGGGATAAAATAATGAACAAAACAGGATGAATTTTTTCTCTCTATTGCAATTAACTGTACAGAAGGAAATTCTAATGACTACACGGTCAATAATGAAACAGGGTGGGGGCTTCTGAAACACAGGCAGACGTGCAGACTCTCAGGGAGAAGGTAGAAGGGACACTGATCCACTGCAGCCGTGAGGCAAGTGCCTGAGCTTCCAGGGGGAAGTGACAGGCGAGCTGATCCCAGGAGGGTGAACAGGGATCAACCAGGCGAAGAAAGCAGACGGAATCAAATTCGTCACAAAGAGGAACAGAATACAGAGTGGCACGTCACTTTTAAGAAATATTAAAAGAGAGAAAAATGCAACAATCTCAATAATTCGTTGAACTTTCAAAAGGGGAGAAAACAGAACTGAGTCCACCAGAGGTGGGAAAGGGGGATGAGGAGGGGTTGTGTTAATGAGAAATCAGTAAAGGCCACGAAAAATGATTACATCATGTAGTGTTGCATGTACTAATTATCCTGATTTGAGCATCACATATTGCACACAGGTATTGATATTCAACACTGTACCCCACAGATATGAAAAATCAGTTGTTTCAATAAAAAATAAAGAAATATTAAAGAAAGACAATATGCTTAGAACTTGTAATTTGAGAATTGAGAATTGACTGAGAGAGGCACCCACAGTCACAAAGGCTTGCAAAGTATAGAAGAGGCGATGTGGACCCGTAGACTGACAAGTGCTCACCCACCTTTACACAGCCTTAGTCTATCACATCATCCTCACCTCGCCACCTTTTATATGGAGGGAGAGAGGGAAATGTGGTTTATCTACACAATGGAATACTACTCAGCTATAAAAACGAATGAAATACTGCCATTTGCAACAACATGGATGGACCTTGAGAGAATAATATTAAGTGAAACGAGTCAGGCAGAGAAAAAGAAATACCACATGTTCTCACTCATTGGTGGGAGCTAAAAATACATAAATAAACTCACTCACGTACACACACACACACACACACAAAACGGGGGGGGAAGAAGATATAACAACTACAATTTTTTGAAGTTGTTACAACAAGCAAACGGAAATGACATTCTTGGGT
Organism: Galeopterus variegatus; assembly: GCF_000696425.1. Lineage (NCBI taxonomy): Eukaryota > Metazoa > Chordata > Mammalia > Dermoptera > Cynocephalidae > Galeopterus > Galeopterus variegatus. The sequence continues at coordinate 51,312 of NW_007734334.1, read as the reverse complement.
GGGAGGGGGGAGAGGGAGGAGGGAGGGGGTTTCGGTGATGGGCCATAATAATCAACCACATTGTATATTGACAAAATAAAAATTAAAAAACAAAAAGAAAGAAAAAAATAAAAAAGAAAGGGAGAGGTCCACAGAGCTGTCATTAATTGATGTGTTTCCATCTTTTGTCATACAAATGTCCGTTATGCACATATCCTATTGTATCATAGTATTTATGTGTCTGTTTTATAGACATATGCGTCCCTGTTTCTTCCAATAGATCATGAACTTCTTCTGGCCATGCATCAAAATTTTATTATCTTTTAACCTAGTAAAATATCGCAGAACAAAAGAATAACTACCATTCATTAAATGTTTATTCTGTGTCAGAAACAGTACTATTTTATTGCAAGTTTTTAGACCCTCTGATGTAGTTTAATTATTGGGCTTATTTTTCAGATTTGTGCTTTGAAGTACAAAGGGCAGAATAGACCCCTAAAGACGTGCATGTAGCAGGAACAGAGCTGGGATTTTCATCCAGGTCTGTCCGCCTCAACTTGGCATCGGACCACTGTGCTGTCTGGCCAGAGTGCTGAATCTGAATAATTCAAAGAGCTCTTACATAGAAGAGTGATTACCATAATCGTTGGTTATTCTAGAAGACAGAAAAGAACCAGTGGGAGGGAGTTAGGGAAAAGCAGCTTTAAACTCAATGCAGAAAAGCAGGATTTTAGCTGAAACATCTCACACTTTTTTGAAATAAATTTTAGTGTATATATTTCAGTTACAACATGATGCTATAGTATACATATAAGTAGCAAAATAGTTACTATAGAGAAGAAGACGAACATATCTATCATCTCACATACTTTTTTATGATAAAAGCAGCTAAAATTGACTTAATACAATTTTAACTAACTGTGATCCGCCTGGTGTTAAACTTCTTCATCCTACATGTCTGTCATTTGTAACCTCTGACCTACGTCTCCCCTTCTCCACTCCTGCCCCCACCCACGGCAACTACTGTTTCTTTCTCTATCACTGTGTATTTGAGCTCTTTTTTATTATTATTTCACATATAAATGGGATCATGCAGTATTTTTCTTTCTGTGTCTGGCTTATTTTTCTTAGCATACTGTTCTCCAGGTTTATTAATGTTGTGGCAAATGGCAGGATCTTTTTTTAAGGCTGAATAATATTCCATCGTGTGTGTGTGTGCGCACGCACACACCATATTTTCTTTATCTATTCATTGATGGACATTTAGGTTGTTTCTATAGCTTGGCTATTGTGAATAATGCCCCAATAAACATGGAGTGCAGATGTCTTCACAAGGCGGTGATTTCATCTCTTTTGGGTGTATACGCAGAGGTGGCATTGCTGGATCATAAGGAAGTTCTATTTTCAATTTCTTTAGGAACCTCTACACTGTTTTCCATAATGGCTATGCCAGTCTACATGCCCACCCCTAGTGTACAAGGGCTCCCTTTTCTCCACATCCTTGCCAACATTTGTTATCTCTTGTCATTTTAATAACAGCCATCCTTACTGGTATTAAGCATAGAATATTTTCAGTTCCCTCAAAGCCTCCACATCACAAATTCATCTTTGTATTTGTTTTCATCCTCAAAACATACTTTGGTAGACGTCTGTATTCTGGATATGGTCTAATCATCCCAGAGAACAGAGAAAATTACGTTTATTCAGTTCTGTGACGTGCAGTTTTCAGATGAGCCATAGATTAAATCACAATGGGGATGGGGCACATTGAGTATATGTCCTGATTCCAGCATAATGACAATATAGAGAAGAATGATCTTATAACTGTGTTCTAGCATCTATCAAATACATTCTATATATTCAACTTTTGTTATGTTTGCATAGTATGTAACATGTTCTCCACATGTGAAAGAAATCACATCATCATTGTTTTGCTAGCAAGCAAATGTGCCACTGAATGCCTGTTTTTATCTTCCACAGTTCTGTTATTTGTTCGTTAAAATATTTAAATATTTCATAAATCTCTGACCTTTCAAATATGTAATGGGAACAAGAGCCTAAATGTGTATCTATTCTGAGAACTTTCCAGTCTAACTTATAATGCTGGTTGCTAATTAGCAAAATAAAAACACAAGCTATATCAGTGAGCTAAATGTTCAGAATCATCACTGGGAGTTACATTTCCTGATCTATTTTATATTTTCCCCATATAGTGTTTAATTAAAGTAGCCATGGTTATTAGGGAAGAAAAATGCACTAATTATACAATCACCAAAACAGTTTAGTCAAGTATGGCAAGGCAAGGAACTCATATTAATGAAAATGTTCCACAGCTGTGAGGTTTCACTGGACTCGATTTTATTGAAGCTGGGGAGGAAATTGCTTCCAGATGAGGTTCACATACATTCTGTGATTAGCATTCATGGAAACGTCCCCTCCACATGTTGTCTCTCTCCATGTGAGCAGATAATCTTGAGCATTGCAGCATATTGTACTTTCTCAAATCCACGGCTTCAAAATGCAAAGGTAAATCAATTTGTCTGCCTGTCACCTTGCTCAGTAGGTAACTTATGAAATTAACAAAATGATTGAATCTACTCAGAAAAATAAGGACGACATGGTTATTGTGCTTGGGCCCGTAGGCACTGGCTCCTAGTGGCTCTGGGGCCAACCTCGCAAGTGTGCAGCTGCCAGGAGAGTGGCCGTGAGCACTGCTGTAACTTCACCTAATGTGATTCTCCATTTTACTTTACTCGATTTCTAGGAATCAAATTCCTAGAAATAAGCTATCTTTTATGTTCCCGTATTGGCTTTGATCACTTTTCTCTTGTTTTATAATGTTTAATTCTATCGAGATTGATTGAAACAGTCCCTGGAAATAAAAAATCTTTAAAGAGCTAATAGCATACATAGGCGGCACAGGAAATTGACTGAGGACTGTATCTTTTCATTTCCTCTGTTTACTCATTTATGTTTTCTTGTCATTTCATTTAAGGAAACATGTTTATAGAATCTGCACAGTGATTAAGCAGGCCCTCTGCATATTAGTAAAAATGCTTCATATAAACTGACCACAAGGGATTTGGCTAATTTTATTCAGGATTGTCCTGGATATAAGTGAAATTCCAAGCTAGAAAGTCAGCTCTACTGCTCTGGTGGTAAACAGCTCTGCCCAAAGTAGGTCGGTATTCCAGAAGGGATGGATCTTTCACAAAGGGGTCCCTCTGAACTGCTAAGGATCCGAGGGGATGAAGTTAAGGTGTGTGTATTCATTGAAGTGAAGGGTATGGTCCGAGAGCCTCAGTCATCTATTACCACATATCACCCCACAACACTGAGGCTCAAACACTGCCACCTTATTATCTGTTATTATTTTGTGGCTTAGGAATCCAGGTAGGCCCAGCTGAGGATATCTTTGTCTCCTGTGCAACTGAGAAAAAAACAACAGGTGATATTCAGCTACCAAACAGGCTGAACCGAAGGGTTCAAAACAGATTTATACTAGTGTCTGGTACCCTGGCAGGAGTGGCTGAAGGTGGGGTTCAACCCAGGCAGCCCATGGAGAGGCCCACAAGTGATTCCTCAGCATGAAACATCACACTTCATAAAGGGCAGCTTGGGGCTTTGGGAGTGAACAAGACAAAGCTGTTTGTCAGCCCCCTGTGGTCACTTTAGCTGCCCTCTATTGGCCAAAGCCATCGCTAGCCTGCCCAGGATGGAGGGGAGAGAGGGGCACAAACCACCCCTGGACAGGGGCGACATACAAACCCATCCTACACAGAGCCTTAAAATGCAGGCCCCGGATCATGGGGCACTAGCCAGATGAGTGGGTGGTCTAACTAGCTCAGAGACCATGCTATGAAATTATTAGAAATTGAGAGGTATTAGCTTCCAGTCTTACAGAGGTCCAGACTGGAGAATGTCAAGACTAGTAGGGAAGAAGGAAGAAATGCGTCCTCTAGGGTGGCCCCCGCCACACAGGAGTACTGGGAAGACGCGGGCTCCAGAGATCAAGGGAGAAGCTGGAGAAGAATCACATGATGGTTGTTCAGTTACCTAAAGTGAGGCAGGTGAATTCAGGCTGTTATTGACTGAGCAAAAGTTTAAGGAATCCGAGTGTTCTGCAGCCACGGGAGGAATCGGCAGAGCGCTGAGCTGCAGAGGCAGGGGCTGTCATGGGTCTCCTGATTCTCATTTCTAATTAATCTAAATGTTTATAAAGCATGAGGCCCTGGGAAGACATGGGTGGCTGATTTAATGTCCCATTGGTAGTTACAACGGCAGCTGAAAACTCATGAGTTGGAGAGGATGCTCATCCTAAATCTCCACTAACAGTCTGCCAAATACAGAAAACAATTACTTAGCAACCCTGTTGGTTTTAAGGAGCACATTTATCAAAATATTTATTATGGAATATAGAAGAAGAATAATTGGACATCGCTAGCCTTTATGAACAGGATGTTATTTTCTGTCAGGATCAAACTCAAGCATTGCCCCTGGGGAGCATCCGGGACCCCTTAAGCAGGCTGGGTGGGGTCCTCTTCACTGTGTTCTTATAGAACCTTCTTTTTTTTTTTATCACAGCCCACAGTGGCCCCTCATTTCCCTGTCTTTATCATGAGCTCGTGAGTGTGTTGAGGGCACAGAACCGCCTCCTGTTGATCTCTGCCTTCAAAACCAGCCGTTCATGGATCCATTTCTACAAGTGGCCCTTCCCGATGCCTTGCCTATTGAATATATTAAATGCAGAAGTCTTTTTCCACCATCCTACCAGCTAAATACCACCAATCTGTCATGACATAGCACAAGTGCCACCCCTTTCATGAGGATTTACTGGATGCTTCACCCAGAAATCATTTTCACCCTTTATTAACCCCAAGGAATCCTTGCTGTCACCAGTGTGTATTAGTCAGGGTTAGGTTTGACTCCATGTAGTGGAGAGAAATGGCTGTGACTGAAATAAGATGGAGTTTTATTCCCACTCATGAGAAAGTGTGGAGAGAGGACACGCACACCACCCCTCCAAGTCATCGAGCCCCAGAGCTCCCAGCTCTGCCCTGCCAAGGGTCCTCAGTCTTCACCACAGGTTCCAGAGCCTTGGTGATTGCCTGTGATCTCCACAAGCAGACGAGGGAAGATTTCCCACACAGCACTTAGAAACAAACACTTATGATCCAACAAACACTTGTCCAGATCCTAGTCCTACAATCACCCCCATGAGGGGACAAGGATGAGCCTTTCAATGGGGAAGCTATGAGCCCGACTTTTAAGATAGATAGACAGACAGGTAGATAGATATCAGTAGATAGATAGAGAGAGAGAAAGAGAGAGACAGACAGACAGGTAGACAGACAGACAGGTAGACAGACAGGTAGATAGATAGGTAGAGAGAGAGACAGATAGGTAGACAGGTAGATAGACAGGTAGATAGACAGACAGACAGACAGGTAGATAGATAGATAGGTAGAGAGAGAGAGAGAGAGAGACAGATAGGTAGACAGGTAGATAGACAGGTAGATAGATAGATAGACAGACAGACAGACAGACAGGTAGACAGACAGGTAGATAGGTAGATAGATAGACAGACAGACAGACAGGTAGACAGACAGGTAGATAGGTAGATAGATAGATAGAGATAGACAGACAGACAGACAGGTAGACAGAAAGACAGGTAGATAGATAGAGAGAGAGAGAGAGACAGGTAGACAGGTAGATAGACAGGTAGACAGACAGGTAGACAGACAGACAGACAGACAGGTAGACAGACAGGTAGACAGACAGACAGAAAAACAGGTAGACAGACAGACAGGTAGATAGGTAGATAGATAGATAGAGATAGACAGACAGACAGACAGACAGGTAGACAGACAGACAGGTAGATAGACAGGTAGATAGGTAGATAGATAGAGATAGAGATATATACGTATATATATATATATATATACATATATATATATATATATGTATGTATATATATATATATATATTCTATCTCATCTTATTTTCTGTGGTTTCCTCTGAAACAAGGAGTTTTATGAACTCATCAGGAGAAGGACCATAAGATTTATTAGTTTTGAGACTGAAAAAGCTGGAAATCTGTTATACTTTGCCTTTGCTTCAATTATCTTCTTCATGAGCCATTATAGTTAACAAATGATTGCAAATGTTTTAAGGAACAAATTGTAGCAGGGAATTGCAACAACTTCAGGAAAGTCCTCTGGTTCTTTCTCCACTTATTTACTTCTTTATAAGTTGAATTCTCTCACCAATAACGAGAAGTCAGTATTGTATTTCATGCTGACACCTTACTTCCTGACACTTTGAACAGGGTGAGACCTTTTTCCCTATATATTAGCATTTGTTTTAGAAACTGATATGTTCCCTGACTCTCAAAAAGTGTCATATTTCTTTTGAATTATTATATTGGTGCTTTACTGCTGGGTAACAAACCACCTTAAAGCTTAGTGACGCGAAACACAGCTCATGCATCTGTGAGTCAACAGGGTGGGTCAGCTGATCCGGCCTGGCTCTGCTGATCTCAGCTGGGCTCCTGCATGCCTCTGTCAGCTGGCAGGTCACCTTGGGACTGGATGGTCTAGGACGGCCTCACTTCTATATTTGGAGGGTTGCTCGTAGTCAGCTGGAACAACGTGGTGACTAGGCCACCTGACTTACTCCCCAACAAGGCCTGTGCACATGGCCATGCCAGCGTATGAGAGAGAGAAAAATCATACAAATGCCATTGAGGCCTAGTTTCAGAACTGGCACAAAATCACCTCTCCCTCATTCTTTTGGCCAAAGGAAATCTCAAAGGCCAGCCTTGGCTCAAGGGCTGGAGAAATAGACTCGAACTTCTGACAGAAAGACAGCAAAGAGCATGAATGCAGGGAAGGGAAGAACGCAATGAATCTCAAAAAATTATGCCAAGTGTGAGCAGTCAGACACACAAGGGTGTCCACTGCGTGACTCCATTTACATGAAGTTTTATGGCAAGTAAAGCTAATTATTGGTGAGAAAGTCTAGAGAGTGGTTGTCTCAGAGTCAAAGGAGCAATTAACTGAAGAGGAGAATGAAAAGAACTTTCTAGAATGACAGAAACCTGATGTCTCTGAATTAAAGATATAAATATATATTTGCAAAATTTGTCAAACTGTACATTTCTAATCTGTACAGTTAATTGTGTGGAAATTATACATTAATTTTTTAAAAAGAGGTTTGATGGAAAAATAACTTTAGCAGCAATCTGTGTATTTAACAGGAATTCACTGGTCAAAGGCCACACCCACAGATATTTTTGGAAAATGCCTTTAATTCTGGATTTTCAGCTATTTTAGGCATTTCATACTGCCCTGGAATAACACCCTTAAGTTTCTTAGAAAATCATTTGTCTGGTTGAGAGGCTCTATTATGCACTGGCTTAATTATCTTAGAGTTTTTACAGTGGCCTCTTTTTCATCTGTGTTCCCACCTGCTTTTAGGTTTGGTTTGGTTTATGTTTTTTTAGAGTAGTTGACTGGATGAGGAGACTGAAATTGAGGTTTCTCTTACAACCAGCAAGTGTCGGCCTCTCTGTATCCCCCCTAAATTCTGCTCACCAGCTGAAGTTCCTCTCTCTTTTGCTGTAGCTCGTCTTACACCACCAGGAGAGCTCAACCAGAATATTAACATCTGTCTGGAGCCCACTGTTGCCAGGTAAAGTTCACCAACTTTAATTCTATCATCCCAATAACCACAGATGTTGGATCTGTGTCACATACATCTATTTTTTCCAGGTCCTTGTGATGAATTTTCTTTTTTTTTTTTTTTTTTTCCTTTTTGTCTTTTTTTACTGACCGGTAATGTAATCGCAACCCTCGGTGCCGTGCCTGTACCGGGGATCGGCAATGGGATCGCAACCCTCGGTGTTGCGCCCGCACCGCACTCAGCCAGTGAGCGGGAACCGGTCTCCACATGGGATCCGAACCCTCGGCGGGAGTGCCGTGTGCTCCCAAGCAGCGCACTCTCCAGTGTGCCACTGGGCCGGCCCCTTGTGATGAATTTTCTAATTTCTGCTAGACCTTGGCTTACTGCTTTTTCCATTTGTTATGACAGAGACCCACTTCAGGATACCAATTTCTATATCAGTTGTGTACTGCTGTTATTCAAACTACACGGAGAATACTTACTTCTCTGTAAACCAAGAGCTATTCAATGATAGGGATTACGATTGCCTTCCTCGCTGTTGTGTCTCCAGCACTGGCCAAGATGCTGGGCACACAGTAATACCCGATACGTATTCTACAAATATTAAATGAATAAATCATTCACAACTACAGACATGGAAATAAGCCTTGAGTAATGTTTGGGATCTGCATTATCCTATTAAAATCAGCAGGTTCAGGGCCGGCCCGGTGGCACACTGCTACAGTGCACCACTTGGGAGTGCGGTGGCACTCCCGCCAAGGGTTTGGATCCCACATACAGACCAGTTCCTGCTCACTGGCTGAGCGAGGGGCGGGCGCAGCACCGAGGGTTGCGATCCCGTTGCCGGTCCCGGTCCGGTACGGGCGTGACACTGAGGGTTGCGATCCATTGCCGGACATGAAAAAAAGGAAAAAAAAAAAAATCAGCAGGTTCATGCCATAATTCAGATTGGCCAATGTTTTGTGAAGTCAAAGTAATCAGACAAAAATACTTTCTCTGAAAACCCAGTTTTGTTCCTTTACTGTGCTTAGCTATTAGTATGCATCGGGGAAGAAAAGATGGACTTGTGATCAAGTGTTTCATAAGTGGAGAATGGAGAAAAAGCAAAATCTCTTAGAAGAAAATGTTTTCCAAAAATGTATTCATAGAATTGTGTGTTTGTGTGTGTGAGTGTGTGTGTGTCGGGGGAGGTCAAAAGAGAAAGATGAGATTTAAGAATACATCATTTATAATAGGAAAAACTAACCAATGATTAAATCAAGATAATAGACTCTATTCTATGTAAAGTTTATCTCAGTAAACGTTTAGCAAACTCCAACTTTAGCCAGGCAATAAAAATTCCTTAATATATAAAGATAAAAAAAATCCAGACCCTATGCCATATTTAGTCTTACTAGAAAATATCCAAACCAGCCAGGACTGGTGTAGCAGTAAGAAGCAGAGCAGAGTGGCAGGCCATAGGGGTGCAGGTGCATGATATAATCAATGATAAAGATCATTTCCAAATTCACAATTTTATCTCTATGGCATGATTGTGAAGGATAATTATTTAATATCTATAATCATGACATCACTTAAGCTAGAAAATTATAAAATATTAAGACTCCTTATACAGGAATATAAGAATTTCTAACTTTCCACAAGTCTGTCATTAACAGGTAATAACAACTATAAAGGGAAATTTTTATTTAAAAAATAGAATTGCCATATCCATTGCCTCTGATATTTATTATTCTTTGTGGTAAGAACATTCACAGTCCTCTCTTCTTGCTATTTTGAAATATATAATACATTATCGTTTACTATAGGCGCCCTACGATGTAACAGAACACTAGAATTTATTCCTCCAATCCAGCTGTAACTTTGTACCCATTGGCCAACCTTTCCCCATCCTCCCCGCTCCCCTACCCTTCCCAACCTCTGTAAGCACTATTCTACTTTCTGCTTCTGTGAGATCAACTTTTGTAGATTCAATTACCCTAATTTGATTATTACCTGTTGCATACATGTATTGAAACATTACACTGTATCCCATAAATATGTACAATTATTGTGTGTCATTTAAAAATAAATGACTAAATTAAAATAAATAAACAAAACCCAAAAAATAGAATTAGCAATAGAAATACAACAAGGTTCTAGTAAATTTCTTAGGAAGTCTGCTCTGTTCAACAACCTAGAATATAGGGAGAGCAGTCAGTATAATTACAGACATGGTCACTCAATCCTAGCTATTAAAACTTTATTTCAGATTTGCAATTTTCAAAATGTCTATTAGAAATAAAATTAAATACAGCTGAAACCATATGATTTTTTGAAAGTTATGTCATGGCAACACTCATCAAAAAGTCAGAATGTTTGAAAATAAACAAGTTGAATTTCCATTTCAAACGGTCTTTGAGAAATGCTACATCTCACAAATACTCTTTTCCTATTAAAACAACTATACCAATGCAAACGCTTTTATTCCTTTCTAGTGAATAAATATGTGTTTAAAAATCTGTTAAAATAGCTTACCATATTTAAACTTCACATTTTAATAGGCCCATGCACAGCTGAAATGTTAATCAGAACGGTAAGTGAAAACCAATATCTACAATGCTTGCCTGGGGTAAAATTTATTTTCATAAGAAATACAGCATTTCTATTCAAATGGGCCATCTGTTCTGAACTTCTCACAAGATTAAAAGTTGAGTACACTCTCTCGTCACTTCGTCTCTGCCCTTCATACTCATTTTCACCCCCATCAGTAATATCTGAGAAGTTCTGAGTTTATAGTCATAAAGCAGCTGCACATTCTGCATTGATAATTAAATTAAGCTTGGGAAAGTGCTGCAAAAACATTTTTTAAAATGAATATGGCTCTGACTCTCAGTCTAGCTCGTTATATCACAAACACAGACTGTGAGAAATCCACAAAGAACACTGATCTTATCATATTGCAGAGCATCCTTCTGCCCTCAGATTCAGCCTCAGTGACTTAAAAATGTGGACAGACGTCCGTTCATTCAGTGGCCATCCATGAAGTTCCCATTTCATGTGAGCCACTGTGTTCTGCTCGGGATGCCATAACAAAGTGCCACAGAAGAGTCAGCTTAAACAGCAGAACTTTATTTTATCACAGTTTTGGAGGCTGGAAAGTCTAAGAGCCAAGTGTCAGCAGGTTGGTTTCTCCTGAAGCCTCTCTCCTTGTCTTGAAGATGCTGTCTTTTACCTGTGTCCTCACATGGTTGTCCCTCAGTGTGTGTCTGTGTCCAAATTTCCTTGTTGTGCAAGGATCCCAGTCACATTGGATCAGGGCCCACCCTATAAACCTCACTTAACCTTAATCATTTCCTTAAAGGCCCTATCTCTAAATACAGGGGGTTGGGGCTTCTCCATATGGATTTCCAGGGGACACAGTTTATCCTGTAACAGCCACTATTCTAACTAGTGAGGACAAAAAAAATTTTGACAGTGATTGAGTTCTCAAGGAATTTAGTCCGATGGGAGAAGCCCCGTATGTCCAAATATTTCAACAGAATGCAAACATATATGCTACTCTGATAATTCAACCTGAAATGAAAGCACAGTCATCCCAGAAACGTCCTGTGGAGGTATAAAAAATCTTCACACAAAGAACCCAGCACTTGAGCTATTTTGAAGAATACCACTTGAAAGTAGAAGAGCAATTAGGGCAAATGAGAAGCCCACTTTGTTCAGAAACAAAGTATTAACACAGGTACATTGTTATTTGTTGGTCCCCAATGCACCATGACCCTTGGAATTCACACCCTCCAGCCTACTTTTGACCCTGAAGTGTCCCTGCAACCTGCCCAAACAAAGAGAACAAGGCCAAAGCAACACCAAGGCAGTTTTGGACTTGCACCCTAGGAGGGACGGCCAACTCCCACCTTTGCCATCTGGGGGAGCCAGGCACCATATAGGAATCCAACTCCCCTGGAACTGCTTCATGGAAAGGAACTAAGGCCCCACCATCAGACGTAGCTGACTTCCCATCCCCAAACCAGCACCAGCCCCAGCTGGCCCCACATGGAGAAGTGAGCCAGAAACAAATGGTTATTGCTTTAAACCATGAAGTGTGGTGGTGGGCAACAGATAACCCAGGTAAACATCATGCTGATGTGAGGAGTATTGAGTAAGCTCACACAGCTAAAATCAAAACTAAAGCTTTGATATTTAGTTGAAGGCAAAGTTAAAACCACGTTATGGGGAAAAAAAGCAGCAATAATAATAATGATAATGTTTGAAGGTATGTAAATTATCAAAACTGATAGCTGATATTTATCAATTCATAACTTCTCTTGCATTTTAACACCCTGCTATTGTAGGCAGCAGTGAGGTTTCCTGTTGTAATTTAAAAAGTGGTTCTTTTGAAACAGTTTATCTGTATTCAGACACTGTGCCTAAAGCTTTCTATGCCCCCATAGCAGCAGTGTATGGAGTTTTGCTTAAGAATTCAAATATGATTATTTTAAAGAAATTCAAAGATTCCAGAAAGTCACCTAGGCAGGCATAGCTCTATGAAGCACCTAGGACATAAAAGGCACTGTGCTGAGGGCATCACAAACTATAAAGCACTCGGATCCCAGAGCGATGAACATTCAGAGTGATTGTCAAGGATTTTGATTTCTAGAAACAACTGCTGAATCTGAGATGCATCTGCACATTCTTGGCAGAAGTGAATGGAATAGGAACCTTCCCCAAAGTTATTCCAGACCACCTAATACCCAGCAGTAGGGAGTAATCACACTCCTCACTTTGAGGTCCAGAATTTTGGCATTTTGCACCCCATCTCAAAGATCCAGCATCACCTTGCAATGAAGTACATTTACATAAATCACAGTTGGTCCTGATTTATGTAACCCTACTTCACTGCGAGTATATTACTCTCAGTCCTGGTGTCCCCCTGAGGCTGACTGATCCCTGACGCTCCAAGACAACCTTCTACCTCACACCTTTCTAGTGACATGGGATCAGGCCTTACCACCAGGTAAGCAAAGAGGCCACTGTATCACGTGTGTATGGAGAGGAGGGGAGGTGAAAAGAGGAAGGTCTGCATGAAGGGACCTATAGGTCACAGTAAGAACATGGTGAGAAGCTCTTGCAGGGTTTTGACGAGAGAGATAACTTGCTGCAAACAAGGCTCTGTCAAGCTGTGTTGGAGAATAGACTGCAGGAGGGTAAAAGAGGAAACAGAAACAACTGTGACCCCGAGTGGGAAACTGCATAAGTGGTTGCATTCTGGACACAGGCTTCAGGTGAAGATGACGGGATATACTGTGGGTTGAAAGCAGAGTATGAGGAATATGAGAAGTCATATATGACAGTTGGGTTTTTGGCTGGAGCGATGGGAAAAAGAGTTCTTCCTCTTAGGGAGTTGGGGAAGACTCAGGCAGAAGCAGGTTGAGTCAAGGCAGGTAGAAATCAAGAGATTAGTTTGGGTTAGTTCAATGCAAGGTCACTGTAGACATTCAGGGCGAGATGTCAAGTAGGCACTGGCACATCTGAGTCTCAGGTTCCTGGGCAAGTTGAAGACGAGAACTCGGCATACCTCTGGCACTCACAGGCACAGGACTCTGTGAGATCACCTGTATGTAGATATAAAAAGAGAAATTTCTCAGGATGATCCAAGCTTTAGAGTTTGAGTGGATGAGGAGACCTGAGAAGCAGCAGTCAGTAGTGTAAAATGAAAATCAGGAAAGAGTTTTCTAGATTTCGAGAAATTCTAGGTCCCTTTCAAGATCACTGAACAGGTACGGGGAGGAAGGAGTAAGTACGCACAGCCTTGGAGATAGAATTTTAGAAGGGAAAACACAGATCAATAGGACTTAGAAGAATGCGAAAAACATATACTTGAATTTTTCACTTACAGAAAAATCTCAAAAAAGAAAAAGCAATGTTATCCTAAGAAAAGAGAGAACCCAGATCTTTGGTGGCTGTTTCCCAAGATGGAATTATGCTCACATTTGTAAAGGAAGATGTGAACAACCCTTGAGCAGCAGAGGCATGGCACGATACTGAGTAGCAAATTAAACTGTGGTCCTTGAAAATGGTCAGGACATTCAGAGCAAACGGAGAGGAAAAAAGGAATAGACTTTCTGCTTGAATGGTTAATATGATATGGTGTTGATGGATAGAAAGATATTATAAAACTCTGCAATGAACACTTGTCTTTAGTTATCTCAGTCAAGAACGGTGTTCTTGTTCAATAAGAGTATCGGTAAAGAAGAAGCAAAGATAAGAAAAAAACCCTTATTGATAATGATCTCAGGACTCTGGCATGATCAGATCACATAAATTATATCAAAGGACACTTAGAGAAATCATAAAGACATGAAACAACTGTGGAATCCGTACTGCTTCTTCCCAGTGCCCTTACCAGGGATTTGAAGCTCACCTTGATTCCAGCAGCTGACGTGATGCTGACCATGTAGCAGATATATGATCAGCATTTGATGCAGGAACATGGAGGTTTGGCAATGATTCCTCAGCCAGACACATGAGTATAGAAAAGCAAGATGGAAAGTCAGAGCACTGGAGGGTCCCAAGACTTCCTGTGCGGGCATTGTGCAGTAAACTTCCAAACAGTTCTTTCAGCCTTTTGAACACTAATTTCAGCTGTATCCTTATCCAGCCTTAGAGAGACTCATGCAGAAGGTGAGATTTGTGCTTACTGTCCACTCTCCCTCTTAACCAATCTTGTTACTGCATGGAAGGTCAGATCCTGCAGACTGCACCCCCTGCAGCCCAGACACCTTCTGTCCAGTCCCTGCAGCAATACACCTTGTGCCCACTCTATACCTCAGTCCTGAAGCAAACACTTCCTGCAAAACTCCTTAATGGAAAGCATTAAATACTTTGCTTCCAGAAGTCAAGCACTTTTTCAGAAAATCAAAATGGCCTAGGTAGACATGGGAATTATCTCTAAGGTGTCTCACCCTTTAAAGAATATCCGTGACTTTCTTCATACATATCTAATAAACAAATCAGTATCATCAGCTTCTTTTCTAATTAATGTTATATTTTCTTTAAATTCCAAATCTGACTACTAACAAGATTTTTGTTTAGAGTATTCTTATAATTATTAGTATGCTTAAGGATTGATACTTAATGCTTGATCTAAAATATCCCATTTGTAACAACATGGATGAGCCCGGACAAACTTACCGTTGAGTGAAATAAGCAAAGCACAGAGGGATAAATACCACATGTACTCACTCATATGTGGGAGCTAAGAAGGAAGGAAGGAAAGAAAGACCATAGTAGTGCACTGGTCTTGCAGAGGGAGAGAACATTCCTTGGGCTACAAAGGGAAGTGGGGGGGGGAGATGGGGGGAGGGAGGAGGGGGGGTAATTGGGTGGGGGACGCAGGGTTTAAATGCAATTTGTGGTAATGGGTATACTGCCAATATGAATCTGGCCCTCACATTATGGGCACAAGGGGTGACAATCAGCTTTGTATTTCATGAATATTCATAATAATAAATAAATAAAGATAAAAACTATATAACCTCACAGAAAAGAGCATGCATATGTTAATATTTTTAATAAAACAACCCAATCATTTTTGACACTGCTTTTCTTTTCTTTGTAATATAAAATGCTTTTAAGTATTCAATTGGAGTTTTTAAAAATAATATCAAAATGTATTCATCCACTTCAGAACTGTCCTTTATACAGTTATTTAGTAAAGTGGAAATCTTATTCAAACAATATTGCTGAATCTTAAAACATTTTAGAAATTAAATACCAGAAATAAAACCAATGATCTATTTTACAGTAAGAAAAAATAAATAAATGAAATAAATAAATAAATAAAAATAAGATAAGATATTTTGCTAAGTTATGTAACGGTTGTTGTTGCTTTTGTTATTATTGATTTTTTTGGTTTTGAGGTAGAAATTTGGGTGTGGAATAGAGTTTAGCAAGGTAAAAATGTTGACTCTGAGGCAAGGCTTTAGATCCTGGCTTGGCCACTTAGTAGTAGTAGTAATAGTAGTCATAGTACTTATTTTTCTCAGATGAAATACTTAATCTGTTTGTGGCTTGATTTCACCATGTATGAAATAGGATGCCATTAGAACTGCTTCACAGAAAAAGTGCTTATTCTGAGAACTAAATAAGCTGGTAGAGTAAGGTGTCTGACAAATACAAGTTACTAGTTTAATGTTAAATATGATTAGGGATGAGCACAAGAGGACACAGTTTTCATGGTAAAGCAAGACTTAGATTCTGCCAGATTAGGTATTACAGGGTCTTCTACTGTCTGTATATACCTTTAAATGTTTGTAGCATATAATAAAAACAAAATAGGAATGTGGTAAATTGTTATTACTAACACATTATAAAACTGCCCAAAATTGGTTTTTATTTTAAAATCCATACAAACATGATTCCCAGGAAAAGTAGAGCAGATGGTTCCTAACACACATGCGCGCACACCCCCCCACAATTGTTAAAAAGCTAACATTTTAAATACATGCCCACGTAACCATGGAAGCAACAACAATTAAAATAATAGTCACAGATGTCAACCCCATAGTATAAGACTACCTAATAGTAAATGCTATTTCTGTAAATTCTGAATCCATTATTGACCTGACTGAATCTTGTGATATTTAGACTCTGGTGAACCTCTTTGCATAATGTGGTTCCTACTATTCGAAATTAAGAGCTGTGGTTACCTCTTGCCATTTTACTGACTCTGTATTACTTAGACCATTCCTGAAGAATGTATCCCACTTCTAAACAGGCTCATGAGCACAGGTGCCTGCAGAACTCTGTCAGCTGCTCTAACTGGCTAAACTCTCACCAAAGGCAAATCACCCATTGTAAGAATCCTGAATAAGTTCAGGAGTCTTAATGCACATATAGGCGGCTGTCTTCATAACACTGTCTCACATTTCTATATAAATGTATAGGACGTGCTATAGATGAACGTACTTTATTTTTTAGTCAACATTACAACCCTGGGATATATGACCTGTATGTTATAGATAAGGATATTGATCCCAACCAAGCTTAGGTAACAAAACTAAGATCATATAATAAAGATCTGGGTCTTATAGATTCACTTAGAGTTTTTGTTTTTTTATAGCACTGCTTTTTTATAACATTGCCTTTTCATACATGTTTATAGACAGATATGGAAGTAAACAATTTTCTAATTTAGAATATGGTCCTGCAGACATTACACACTTCCATGTATAAAATAAATTAATTATACAAAGGACTATTCCAAAACCTATTGAATTATATTTATGATATAGTAAATTCTATCCCTTCTTATCAAACTCTAACATCTCTTTCTTATAGCATATGATACTATTAATAGATAATAAAAAGATATGATCAGCTTTGACTTACATTGCATTTTTTTTTTCCTTTTTTTGTCTTTTTTACTGACCGGTAACGGGATCGCAACCCTCGGTGTTGCGCCTGCACCACGCTCAGCCAGTGAGTGGGAACCGGTCTCCACATGGGATCTGAACCCTCGGCGGGAGCGCCGCCGCACTCACAAGCGGGGCACTCTCCAGTGTGCCACCGGGCCGGCCCTACATTGCATTTTTTAAGCTGTTCCCATTTTGGGAATCCTGATACCTGTAATCTGTTTATATACATCACATTCTGTATAGGGCTATCATAGTTATTAAAGGAATTGATACCCAATCCCTTCTCACATTGTGTACCTCTTAGGGACTGGTTCCATTTAGCTGTTCTTTTAAATCATATCTATGGAGAATCTATCAGGCACTTACCCAAACACAGTAGATATAATTATAAATAAAAACAGAAACAATCACTCACCTTCTGGAGATATAGTCTAAAAGAAAACAAACATATTTATCATTGTATCTGTAACACAAAAAGGTCACAAACCATGACTTTTGACCATAAAACTACAAAAGTGCCATAAGTAGCACACAGAGTTATAAGAATGAACAACCAGGAGATGCGTTCAGGTCAGGGATGAATAGAAAAAGAAAACACAATTTTATGCAGCACAAATCAAAATGTAATTGTATGAGTACAAATGCCTATCAAGAATAGAAACCAGGGTTAAAGCCATAAAGCTATCAACCCCGTGTCAGTTCCTCGGAGCCAAGATGGAATAGAAGCGGTAATCCAGCAAGGTGGGTCAAGGTGAATAATTCCAAGTGCACCTCACATTGATAGAAACAACTCAAAACAGGTTGACTTCCTATTGGACAGCAGCCATCTGATGGATAAAATGGCTGCAGGCATAAAGCTAGCAGACATAAACAGACCAGTTGTGTTTCTCCCATTTGTACAAATCATGAAATCAAGCTCAGAGAAGTAAGAAACTTGTCCATGTCAGAATACATGACATAGCACAGCTGGGAAACTTTTTTTAATTTTTAAAGCTATACTTTCTCTTATTGTGACAATTATTTTTAAAATATGACTTCAGGTTGAAATGGTGTTAATTAGCCAATAGGCCTAGGATTATAAAAAAAAAAAAATCCTCTATTCAGGGCCTAGATTCAGGGAATATTATTGTTCTATTGTCTCAGGTTAAAATGCCTTTATCTGTGAACATGAGAAAATTTGACTACTAGTGGTGAAAAATGAAGGTGCTTCGATTTCTTGCATCACAAGGATTCTAAGGGAAGGAATAGGCAGAGCAAGCTCTTGCCCTTCCTGTCATGATTCATGCCGTCTGCAGCCTCTGCAACTATCATGTCCATACAGAATGTATCCAGTAAGAGATAATGGATGAGCAGAAAATGATCTCACAGCACACATGCATGTGCGTGCACACACACACACACACACACACACACACACACTGTTTCTCCTAGGAGCTCTATTACTGTCTCTATCTCTCATTCTCATTGCATCTCATTAGCAGTACTGAGTTTATAACCACTCTACGCATGGAGGAAAGAGGAAATGATTATTTGGCTTTTTCAGCCTCTGCTGAGAGACTGGGAGAAAACGTTTGGGAATACACATTGTGTAGGAAATCAACAATGTCTGCACACTTTAATCTCGGAAATATAAGAGTAAAGAGAAAAAGAAGGTAAGACAACTTACAACTCTGTTCTCAGATTTTCAAGGGCTATGGAAACCACAAAACTGGGAGCAACTCAAGGTAACTATGTTAATTATCACCCATTCCCCATAACTATAAATGTTGTACCTCCAATTCTCAATCAGGTATGTAACTACAGCATCCACCAATGTAAATTACCTCCAGTAGTCAGGCAAATTCTTCTCAAAGCAAAGAAGAGGTAGTATACTACCTCTGTATTAAAAGAAAAACTTATTAATATTCAATAGAAAACAAAAAATATTGCTAGCGACTTTACAAAATGACTAAATTACTTGCCCTTCTACTGATTGCCTTAATAAATGCAAGAAAAAAAAAAAAAGGAAACCCAGCCCCTGTGTCTGCTGAACAAACCTTTATAAATATACTTGTTTCAGAGATCAATAATAGTAAAAAGATAAAAATAAAAAAACACAGAGAAATATTACATCCATGAAAATGTTCTGTAGCAGAAGAGAAAGAACAGTTACATGGAAGAAAAGCACATGTTGGAAATTATTTAGTATAGAAAACAAAAAATAAAAGAAAATCTGCTTAATATTCTCAATTGTATACTGAAGACTCAGCCTCCAAGAAAGAAGACGGGAAGGGTGCAAAGAAAGTGACTACTACAACATGTGGAAATGTTGATAAAAATACACATACTTTTTTTCACTTAAGATTAGCAACTACTTAAGTTATAAACAATATTGGTAGCTTCTAAAGCATAGCTAAAGATCAAAGAAACTGCAGACACTGCAGATATTAATTTGATAGTTAAAATTAAATATAAAATGTTTAAATGATTTTGTTAAAAACAGAAACACTAAAAAAATGATGTAATCCAAAATACCATTCCATAAAGAAAAAGAATAAGTTACTGGGTAAATATATATGTCAAAATTCATCAGATTGTATACTTTAAATATGTGAGTTTTTTGCATATCAGTTATACCTCAATAATTTTTTTTTTAAAGGTTAAGTTGTCATCTTTAAAAGTAAGTTGTCGTACCAAGTCCATGCCACGAATGTCAAGAAATGTCTGCAGGATTGAGGCAACAGAGCAGAGAATAGAACTACCAAGATGTAGCATCAAG
The DNA here is from genome assembly GCF_000696425.1 of Galeopterus variegatus. NCBI lineage: Eukaryota > Metazoa > Chordata > Mammalia > Dermoptera > Cynocephalidae > Galeopterus > Galeopterus variegatus. Next base: position 31,497 of record NW_007734334.1, on the reverse strand, counting down.
ACAAGATGCCCAGTGGCTTAGGGCTGTCCTGTGCTCTTCTGTGTGATGGGGGCCAGCCAGATTGCAGCCAACCTGACCACTGTGAACACCACTGTCCCTGGCAGACAGCACACCCGTGTAGAGAGCACCAAGGTAGGGCCTACAATGAGAGTGAGGAAGAGTTCCAGGATCTCCTAGCTTAACCCACTGGGGAGCTGAAGCACCTGTGAAGTGAGGGAATGAGAAAGTTATGTTCTCAGAGGCCGCCTCAGCATCTTTAAATAGGACAGACTCATGCCCCTCAGCAAAGCTGGGTTTTTTGAGAAGATAAAGAAAATAGACAAACCATTAGCAAGACTAACTAAAAAAAGGAGAGAAGACCCAAGTAACAAAAAATCAAAAATGAAAAAGGAGACATTACAACCTATACCACAGAAATACAAAGAATCATTAGAGAATAATATGAACAACTGTATGCCAACAAATTTTAAAACCTGGAGGAAATGGATAAATTTCTGCATACCTACAAACTACCAAGACTGAACCAAGAAGAAATAGAAACCTGAACAGACAAATAGCAAGCAATGAGATTGAAGCAGTAATCAGCAGTCTCCCAAGAAAGAAAAGCCCAGGACCAGAGAGCTTCACTGCTGAACTCTACCAAACCTATAAAGAGAAATTAATACCAATTCTTTTCAAATTATTCCAAAAAAATTGAAACAGAGGACATTCTCCCAAACTCATTCTATGAGGCCAGCATCACCCTGATACCAAAATCAGACAAAAACACAACAACAACAACAAAAGAAAACTACTGCAATATCCTTGATGAACATAAATCTTCAACAAAATATTAGCAAACAATACAGCAGCGTATTAAAAAGATTATATGTCATGATCAAGTGGGATTCATCCCAGGGATACCAAGATGGTTCAACATATGCAAATCAATAAATATGATATGCCACATCAACAAAATCAATGACAAAATCCACATTATTATCTCAACAGATGCAGAAAAAGCATTTGGCAAAATTCAACATCCCTTCATGATAAAGACTCTGAACAAAGTAGGCATGGAAGAAAAATGTCCCACATAATAAAAGTCATATATGACAAACCCACGACCAATATCTTCCTTAATGGGGAAAAGCTGAAACCCTCGCCTTTAAGAACAGGAACAAGATGAGGATCCCCACTCTCACCACTCCTATTTAACATAGTATTAGTACTAGCCAGAGATATCAGGCAAAAGAAAGAAATAAAAGGCATCCAGATCGGATAAGACAAAGTCAACTGTCCCTGTTTGCAGGTGACATGATCCTATATAGAGAAAAACCTAAAGGCTCTACCAAAAGACTATTAGAGGTGATGAGTGAATTCAGTAAAGTTGCAGGATACAAAATCAATATACAAAAATCAGTTGTGTTTCTATACTCCAACAACAAACTAGCAGAAAAAGAAATCAAGAAAGCAAGACCATTTACAATAGTCACCAAAAAAATAAAATACCTAGGAATCAATTTAACCAAGGAGGTAAAAGATCCCTACAATGAGAACTACAAATGACTGTTGGAAGAAATTTAAGAGGATACAAAAGGATGGGAAGACATTCCATGCTCATTGATTGGAAGAATCAGCATTGTGAAAATGTCTATACTACCCAAAGCAATCTACAGATTCAATGCAATACTCATCAAAATATGAATGACATTCTTCACAGAAATAGGAAAAGCAATCCTAATATTCATATGGAACAACAAAAGGCCTCAAATAACCAAAGCAATCCTGAGCAGTAAAATAGTAATAATGATTCTGGAAGCATTACAATACCTGACTTCAATTTATAGTACAAAGCTACAGTAAACAAAACCACATGGTACTGGCATAAAAAGAGACATACAAACCAGTGGAACGGGATAGAGAACTCAGATATCAATCCATGTACTTATAGCCAACTGATATTCAACAAAGGCAGCAAGAACATACATTGGAGAAGGGAAAGCTTCTTCAATAAATGGTGCTGAGAAAAATGGACATCCACATTGAGATATCATCCCACCCCAGTGAGACTGGCTATTATCAAAATAAATAAATAAACAAACAGAATAACAAATTAACAAATGCTGGTGAGGATACCGAGAACCAGGAACCCTTCTATACTGTTGTGGGACTGTAAATTGGTGCAGCCATTATGGAAAATACTACAGAGGTTTCTGAAACAACTACAGATAGAACTTTCATATAATTCAGCAATTCCACTGCTGAGTATATACCGAATGGAATGGAAATCATCATGTGCAAGGGATACTTGCACTCCCATGTTCACTGCAGCTCTATTTTTAATAGCCAAGATATGGAACCAACCTAAATGTCCATCAACAGATGATTGGATATGGGAAATGTGGTATATATACACAATGGAATACTACTCAGCCAGAAAAAGAATTAAACTGTGCCACTCACAGCAACATGGATGAGCTTGGAGAAAATTATGTTAAGTGAAACAAGCCAGGCAGAGAAAGAAAAATACTGTATGCCATCACTCATAAGTGGGAGCTAAACACAAATAAATAAATAGAAACAAACAACAATCATTATAATACAAAGAACTTTCAAAAGGAGAGAATAGAACTGTGGTTACTAGAGGTGTGAAAGGGAGAGGGGGAATGGGTTAGCGACAAATTGTTTAAGGATCACAAAGACTGATTACATTTTGTAATGATGAATACACTAATTACGTTGATTTGATCATCATATATTGTACATCATACATTGATATTTATTCAAATCTGTACCCCACAGAAATGTATAAGCAATTATATTTCAATTAAAAAAAAAAACCCGCTGGGTTCTATACAACAGGGAGTCCTGGTTCCTGATATCAAAACCAATGCTCTAGAAGCAACAGCTACCACAGCCAGTGAGATGTCAAAAACCTGAATGATCAGCAGGTCCATCCAAACTACCTTGCCACAGTCATGTGGAAAGTTGACTGGACTGACAGTTTCCCTAGCAGAACAGGGAGAGATCTGTGTTGTCAGCAAGACTTCCCATTGTGTTTGCATTTATACCATCAGGCAGGTGGAACAATTCACAGGCTCAATGAGAAAGAAAGCTGAACAATTATCCAAAAGTGAGACCCCCCCTCATCCCCTCTGCGATGAATTCGGTTGGCTGGATCCACTGGTCTGTGTTCCTCAGGTCCATACTGCAGGTTTCCTTCATCCCAGTGCTAATGATTCTGTTGACAATGGCCCTAATCAAGTGACACAAATTAAGTGGATTTGGACCCAGGCCCTAATCTGAGGTGCTGATAGGAAGGCATACTCACAAAAACCCAAGTTCTGTCAAGAACATGTAGGGCCCAGGAGTGATAGAGGCAGTCCACCATGGGCTTTGAGTTCCTGCATGTGCTTGATGATGGTGCCAAACCTCAAGGCTCAGCCGTCCTGTGACCTTGAGCCATTCCGTAGTTGTTACATAGGCACAAAATAGGCAAAGGAAACCACCATGAAACCATTCACTTCCCAGAGAGCAGGACTGGTGGACTATAAAAGGGACTGAGGCCTTGGCCCCAGGTTCATCTGCTGGGGCACAACCCATCCCACATGGAGTCACTATCTGGGCCCAGTATACTTCCCCATGTGTGGGGGCAACTTGGCCCTCCCAGGATGGTGCTCCTGGTCTTGCTGTGCTGTGACTAGCGGACTGTCTTGCTCGGATCCATTGAGTCCCGTTGTCTTCTTCTGGCCCCATGGAGCTGTGGTAAGCCAAGCTGCTTTTTAGTTAGTCCTTTCCTCGGGAGTCTCGTTACTCTCTATCATCTTCAACAAGGTCAGGCTCTCCCCCCAAAACGTTGACTGATATTCTTTCATCCTTAAGCTTGCAAGTCAGAGAAACAGGTTGAAGTATGCATTAATAAGATTTAAAAATAACCAAGATCAAAGACTAAAAATTAAAACAGAAGGTAAGATTATTACAAAAAAAGTTTATTTCTACATTTTCTTGACCTGCTTTGATATCAGTGTTAGATTTAACACCTAAAGACTGGGATTTTTTTTTTTTTTTTTTTTTTTTTTTTTTGGTGGGGGCGGGGTCCCTGGAGTTTTGTTTTGTTTTGTTTTTTTATATTTTCCTAGAAATTTAGAAGGAAGTTGCATGAAAAATGTTCAGGACCTTAAGCTTTTTAATGGGTAGATTTTTGACCATTCTTTCAGTTACTACAATATGCTTTCTGAGATGTCTGTTCTCTCTTGGGCTCCACATATTTCAATCTTTATTGCTAAAATAGTTGTGTCTTTTTCTTCAATTTCTTTCCTGAGTTCTGTCAATGCCCATTTTACATCCATTAATTGTCCAGATACCACTCCTGTTGCCTGCCCATCTCTTCTGTGAGAAGACTTTTTTTCCGTTTTCTCAATTATTCAAACGCTTCACAGTTCTGCACAAAGTGGGGTGCATTCATTTATGTTCATCCTGTGTGGGACTCACTGTGCTTCTTTCATCTAAGTATTCATGTGTCTCTTCAATTTGGGGAAGTTCTCATTCATGATCTTTTTATTTTTTTTAATTTTTTTTTCCTTTTTGTCTTTTTTCATGTCTGGCAACGGATTGCAACCCTCAGTGTCGCCCCCGTACCGGACCGGGACTGGCAACAGTATCGCAACCCTCGGTGCTGCACCTGCACCTCGCTCAGCCAGTGAGTGGGAACCGGTCTGTATGTGGGATCCAAACCCTCGGCGGGAGCGTCTGTAGCAGTGCGCCACCGGGGAGGCCCCTTCATGATCTTTTTAAATCATTAAATCTTGTCGCTCTATCTCTTTCTCTCTCTCTCTTTTTCTCCTCCTTTTTCAGTTTCATTCTAGCCTCCATATTTCCTAGCCTCTTTAATGTTCCATGTGTTTTTTTCTTTATAACGCAGCTCATACAACTGATTCAGATCTTTCTTTCAATTCCTTGACTTTATTCTTTGGCTGTATCCGATATATTTAACTGCTCAATAACAATTTAATTTCCATAAATTTTATTTCATTCTTTTAAATTCTGCCTTTCCTCATGCAATCTTCTTTTATTATAGTCTCTTCAAGATCATTTTTATTACTCGTGGGTCTTGAGGTGCTAATACTCTTGCATCTTGCATCTGCTGATTCCCACCGCAACCCATATGTTCCTTTCTTCTTACCATTTGTTTATGTTTATTTTATTGTTCCCTCATCTTCACTGGGTACTGGCTTGTTTTTGTTTTCTCTTTGTTTCTTTTTTCTTTTTAATTTCATTTTCCAATATTCTCCAATGAGTGTAAATGTTCCTATAAAGTTCTTGCACCATTGTGACTTTGTACATGAGCTATTTTTCATTGTTCTGCAACTTTGAAGGCTACTGTATTAGTGTTCTCCAGAAAAAAAGAACGAATAGGAGACACACACACACACACACACACACACACACACACACACACACATGTTTATACAAGGGTACTTCAAAAAAGTTCATGGAAAATGGAATTAAAAGATAATACAAATTTTCCATGAACTTTCTGAAGTACTCTTGTATTTATGTACTTATTTATTTAGAATTGGAATTGATGTCTGCAAATTGGAGAATCAGAAGAGCCTGTAGTATAATCCAGTCTGAGCCAGAAGCCCTGAGAAACAGGAGAACTAATGGCGTAAGTCTCAGTCAGAGGCTAAGGGCATGAGAACCAAGGGGAAGGGGAGGGGAGGATGGAGGAATGCTGAGATAAGTCCTGGACCTGGAAGTCCCAAAAACCCGGAACTCTGATGTCCAAGGGCAGAAGACAGATGTCTCAAGTCAAGGAGAAAGAGAGAGAATCTGCCCTTCCTCCACTTTCGTGTTGTACTTGGGCCTTCTACAGATTGGATGATGCCCCCCTGCATTGGCAAGGGCACATCTTCTTTATGCAGTGTATCGTTTCAAGTGCTAATCTCTTTTGGAAATACCCTCACAGATACACCCAGAAATAATGTTTTGTCAGCTATGTGGGCATCCCTTAGCACAGTCAAATTGTCATAATAAAATTAACCATCACAGCTACCGTGATTGACCATGCTTGGAGAAGACTGTAAGTTGTTTATAACACTATCAGCTACGTAAGAGAGAGATACAAGTTTCCACTTTCTCATTTAGACTTGAGTTCGTATAACATGGTATCTATTCCAAACACATTAACTGTTTTATTACAAATGTTCTCTTTTATGGTGACTGCTCATTAGGGGTGAACAGACCTTAAATACTGCAAAATGTTCAAATGAGCTAACTTATTTTTTATAACTTGGAAGAAAAAGAGAAAAACAACCTTTTGTTTTATCAGTTAGACATATCCAGCTAACACTATTGATAAGCTTCTCACTTCTGAAATCCCTCACTTTTGTCATAATGCACCATACTGGCCCACACTGGCCTTTTCATTCTGTGAGTCTCCCAGCAGCATCACAAGCAGACACCCCGCTGAAGCTCTTCCATTATTCATTTCTCTCCTACTGTTTTATGGCCATAACAAGGCCATCTTCCACGGACTTAGTCATTACTCGCTACAGCATGTCATTTTAAGTGATTCCAGGCACTATTTCTCCCAACATTTTGTTATTGAAATGCCCCTACATACAGAAATGTTTAAGAATACCACAGATGAACACCCTCCTCTAGGTTCAATCACATTAACATTTTGCTGTATTTGCTATATACACATACACACACACTATATGTATGTACACATATATGTATATATAAACATACATGTAGGCGTGTGTGTGTATACATATATGTGCAGAAATGCACACAGACATATGTCTGAATTTTGTTGTTACTGAAGATTTGAAGATGAATTCCTGGCACATGACCCCTAAGAATAAGGGTGCTCTCTTATTTAACTCTATCTGTCAGGGTCCAGTCAGGAGACAGACTCCACACAAACTTTTTTTCCACAAAAAGAGTCTCATATACAGAATGTTTAGTAAGTTATTAGAGAACTGAAAGGAAAACAGAGAGTGTGGAGGCAGCAAATGCAGGTGGCAGCTACCACTGCTGGGCTGGAGACAAGGAGGAGTTTGGGATTATTATAATCCATGGGTTTGGAGGGGTCCTCAGAGTGGGGCCCCCAGCCTGTGAGGAGGTGCCACTGGTTGCCACTGGTATATCCCAGTGTACACACAAGGTGGTTCTTGACAGGGTGGAAAACTGCAAACCAGAACCAGCCACTCTGGTGGAATAATCTCTGTGGCCAAGTGGACACCTGTCGCTTTAGTATGCTGGCAAGAACAGAGTCTCAGAAAGGAGATTGCCCCTCCTCTCTTTCAGCCCAGTGACTCTTTAGCCACCCAGTTGCAGGACCCAACAGGGAACGACCTAGCCCACTATCTAAGAGAAAGTGTCGGTAAACAGAGTGTGAGGCTGAGAGACAATGGAAGAATGTCAACACAACCCATCCCTTGGGCTACTTAGCATTTATATACACATACTTGAACCGCCATATAAGGGGGAAGGGAATACATACATTTATATATCTAGTAACCTGCTTTTTTTAAATTTCATAATTTACCCTGGAAATCATATCAAACTATGGAAATTCCTTATTAGTTTGTGTGGATCTATAGTGCTCCAATTTTAGGATATACTCTCCTTTATTAAAGCCAGTAAGCAGAAAACACACACCCTGCGGGCTGCCTCTGTGAGGTCTAACAGCCCTGCCTAGTGCACACAGAATGGGGAGATGTCTGGCTAGGGAGGCAGAGACTCGGCAGAAAACACACACCCTGTGTGGCCGCCAATGTGTGATTCAGCAGCCCAGCAGAGTCCAAGCTAAGCAGAGAGGTGGCTCTCCGGAGAGGCCCAAGACCCAAGGCAACCACACACACAAGACACTAGAGGCCAACTGAGCAGTCACAGAGGTAGCCATACCAAATTGACAAACACAGCCACAACTTAGTTAGCCAATAGGGTCAAACCTGTACACTGTGAAACCCACTTCCAAAATGAATAAACATCAAAAAAAAGATACCAGAAAAACAAAAAACCAAGAAAGTACACCACCAAAAGTTAATAAATCTCAAGCTCTAGACCCTATAGAACAAGAAGCCCTTGAAATGAATGACAAGGAATTTCGAGTGATAATTCTAAAGAAACTGAATCAGATACAAGAAAACTCAGCTAGAGAGCATGATGAAATGAGGAAAAGTATACAGAACATGAAAGAGGAAATGTACAAGGAAATCACTGTCATAAAAAAAAATGTAGCAGAACTTGCCAAACTGAAGAAGATATTCAGCGAAATAAAAAACACAATGGAGAGTTTAATCTGCAGGATAGCAGAAGTTGAAGAGAGAACCTCTGAACTTGAAGATGGACTGATTGAAATAACACAAGCAGACAAGAAAAAAGAAATTTGGCAAGTTCTGCTACATTTTTTTTTATGACAGTTCTTTTTTCTTGTCTGCTTGTGTTATTTCAATCAGTCCATCTTCAAGTTCAGAGGTTCTCTCTTCAACTTCTGCTATCCTGCAGATTAAACTCTCCATTGCGTTTTTTATTTCGCTGAATAGCTTCTTCAGTTTGGCAAGTTCTGCTACATTTTTTTTTATGACAGTTCTTTTTTCTTGTCTGCTTGTGTTATTTCAATCAGTCCATCTTCAAGTTCAGAGGTTCTCTCTTCAACTTCTGCTATCCTGCAGATTAAACTCTCCATTGCGTTTTTTATTTCGCTGAATAGCTTCTTCAGTTTGGCAAGTTCTGCTACATTTTTTTTTATGACAGCCAAGTAAAATCAAAACCCAGTAGTATATTAAAAATGACAATCATGAAAAGAAAACAAACAAATAGTGACATTATCTACAACCTCAGGAACCAACAAACACAGAAAACAAACAGCAAAGCAGGAAAGCATGGAACAAAAGACACCTAAGACAACCAAACAACCAATAAAATGATAGGAATAAATCAACACCTTTCAATAACAACTCTTAATGTAAAAGGCTTAAATTCCCCAATCAAAAGACACAGACTGGCTGACTGGATTAGAAAGGAGGCGTATAACTTCGTATAATGTATGCTATACGAAGTTATTACGGGGCCTTGTTACATGTCTCTGCTCCAGGCAGGTTGCGTAATAACTTCGTATAGCATACATTATACGAAGTTATACGAATAAAATGATAGGAATAAATCAACACCTTTCAATAACAACTCTTAATGTAAAAGGCTTAAATTCCCCAATCAAAAGACACAGACTGGCTGACTGGATTAGAAAGGAGGACCCAACTATATGCTGCCTACAAGAGACCCACCTCACCCATAAAGACTCACATAGACTAAGAGTGAAAGGATGGAAAGAGATCTTCCATGCAAACAGAAAAGAAAAATGAGCTGGAGTAGCGATTCTCATATATGACAAAATAGACTTAAAACTAAAAACCATAAAAAGAGACAATGAGGGTCACTACATAATGATAAAAGGACTGATGCAGCAAGAAGACATAACAATCATAAATATGATGCACCCAATGTTGGAGCAGCCAGATTTATAAACCAAACTCTATTAGACCTAAAGAAGGAAATAGACACTAATACCATAATAGCAGGGGACCTGAATAACCCACTGTCAATATTGGACAGATCATCTAGGCAAAGAAGCAGCAGAGAAATACAAGATCGTAACAATACTCTAGACCAATTGGACTTGGCAGATATCTACAGGACATTCCATCCAACAACCACAGGTTATTCATTCTTCTCATCAGCACATGGATCATTCTCCAGGATAGATCACATATTAGGACACAAATCAAGTCTCAAGAAATTTAAAAAAAAATGGAATTATCCCATGTATTTTCTCAGACCATAATGGATTAAAACTAGAAATCAAGAACAAAAGAAACTCTGTAAACTATACAAACACATGGAAATTAAACAGCATTCTACTTAATGACATATGGGTCCAAGAAGAAATCAAGCAGGAAATCAAAAAATTTATTGAAAATAATGATACATCATACCAAAACCTGTGGGACACTGCAAAAGCAGTATGAAGGGGGAAATTTATTGCATTAAATGCACACCTCAAAAGAATGGAAAGATGGGAAGTGAACAACGTAACACTTCACCATAAAGAACTAGAAAAAAAAGAACAAGCCAAACCTAAAATTAGCAGACGGAAAGAAATCATTAAGATCAGAGCAGAACTTAATGAAATTGAAACCCAAAAAAACAATACAATAGATCAATGAATCAAAAAGTTGGTTTTTTGAAAAGACAAACAAAATTAACAAACCATTAGCATGGCTAACAAAAAAAAAGAAGAGAGAAGATTCAAATAACAAAAATTAGAAATAAAAAAGACGATATTACAACTGATTCATCTGAAAGACAAGGAATCATTCGAGACTACTATAAACAACTATACACCAACATATTTGAAAATCTAGATGAAATGGATAAATTTTTGGACGCACACAAGCTCCCAAAACTGAACCATGAAGACATAGAAAATTTGAACAGACCAATTACAATAAAGGAGTTTGAAGTTGTTATCAGAAGGCTCCCAACAAAGAAAAGACCAGGACCAGATGGATTCACAGCAGAATTTTACCAAACATTCAAAGAGGAATTGACACTGATTCTTTACAAACTATTCCAAAAGTTTGAATCAGACGCAAATATCCCAAACTCATTCTATGAAACAAACGTCATCCTGATACTCAAACCAGGTAAAGATATAACCAAGAAAGAAAACTACAGGCCAATATCCTTGATGAATATAGATGCAAAAATCCTCAATAAAATATTAGCGAACAGAATACAACAACACATAT
>NW_007734334.1:19119-19650 GCF_000696425.1 Galeopterus variegatus | reverse complement strand
AATGACATTCTTCTCAGAAATGGAAAGAACTATCCAGACATTTATATGGAATAATAAAAGAAGATGCATAGCCAAAACAATGCGGAGCAAAAAAAATAAAGCAGGAGGCACAACACTACCTGACTTTAAGCTATACTACAAAGCTATAATAACCAAAACAGTATGGTACTGGCATAAAAACAGACACACTGATCTATGGAATATAAGAGAGAATCCAGAAATCAACCCACACACATATGGCCATCTGATCTTTGACAAAGGCACCAAGCCTATTCACTGGGGTAGGGACAGCCTCTTCAGCATGTGGTGCTGGGAGAACTGGATATCCATATGCAGGAGAATGAAACTAGACCCATACCTCTCACCGTATACTAAAATCAACTCAAAATGGATTAAGAATTTAAATATCCACCCTGAAACAATAAAACTTATTAAAGAAAACATAGGACAAACACTTCAGCAAATAGGACTGGACACAGACTTCATGAATACGACATCAAAAGCAACGGCAACCAAAGGAAAAATAAACAA
>NW_007734334.1:15523-18431 GCF_000696425.1 Galeopterus variegatus | reverse complement strand
CTGTTCCCTAATGTTCATTGCAGCGGTCTTTACAATAGCCAAAAGTTGGAACCAGCCCAAATGTCCATCATTGGATGAGTGGATACGGAAAATGTGGTATATTTACACAATGGAGTAGTACTCAGCTATAAAAACGAATGAAATACTGCCATTTGCAATAACATGGATGGACCTTGAGAGAATTATATTAAGTGAAATGAGTCAGGCAGAGAAAAAGAAATACCACATGTTCTCACTTATTGGTGGGAGCTAAAAATAAATAAATAAATTCACTCACACACACAAAAATAACCGGGGGTGGGGGGAGAACATATAACAACTACAATCCTTCGAAGTTGTTAAAACAAGCAAACAGAAAGGACATTGTTGGATGGGAGGGGGGAGAGGGAGGAGGGAGGGAGGTTTCAGTGATGGGCCATAATAATCAACCACATTGTACATCGACAAAATAAAAAATTTAAAGGAAAAATAAATAAATAAATAAAGCCAGTAAGTACCCCACTGATGGAAATTTGGTTATTCACGATATATTTATTATTACAAATAGTACCCCACTAGAGAAACTTGTGCTTATTTTTTCATAGGTTTGGAAATTTGTTTTCAGGTTGGATTCCTAGAAGTGAAATTATTTTGGCTGAAGAGTAAATGCACATGTTGATATATTAAATATTGCATTTTGATCTTGCACCAGTAATGCATGAAATGCTGTCATTGATATTTTAATCTGCTGCTTTATCACTAGCTAACATAAGGTTTCAAATATCCATCTAGAAAATGAATAATGTTTTCCCTGATTTCACTCATAGGTTAACATAATAGCCAATTCCAATTTCCCATATTTTTCTGAGGAACTGCAACCTCTCTTAATTCAATTTGGTTAGAGTTCTTGGCTGCTGGCAACAGAAATTGAATTTAGCTAAGTTAAGAAGAAAAATAGTTCTTTTTTAGAGAATTGGCTGAATACCCAGGCTTGGCAAATAAGCAGGGCCTAAGGGAAATGGAGAGCAGGGTCCACAAGAAAATCATGCTGCAGCTGTAGTAAGGGTAAGAATTCACCAGTGGACCTAGCTCCCCTGCCATTTGAGATTCTCAAATCTTAGTCCAACCTTATGACATTGGATTATTACAAATTTCCATTTTCCAAGTGATGCTATCTAATTGGCTATGCATAGATCACATGTTTGCAGGTACACTATAAAAGGGCAAGGCAACAGAGAAAATTACCTCTTTGGCCTCTGTAGTAAAAGGTGAGGTACTACCCCCAAATCTGAAATAAACAAGATTATATAGGAAAGACAAAATACTTAGAATAGCCAACCCAATACTGATTTTAAAAAAAGAAAGAAAAAAACACAAAGGCAGAGGGCTGACACTGCCTGACTTTGAGACTCACTATAAAGCTATAGTAATCAAAACAGTATGGTACTGGTGAAAGAATACACAAATAGACCCATGGAACAAAGTAGAAAGCCCAAAAAGTAGACCCACATAAATGTAACCAACTAATCTTTAACAAAGGATGACAAAGGAGAAAAGGCAATTTGTGGGAAAGGGATGGTTGTTTCACTAAATGGTGCATAAAAAATTGGATTGTCACATGTAAAAAGACAAACTGAGACACAGGCCTTACATTTTTAACAAAAATTAACTCAAACTTTGAAAGAGTGAGTTTTTTTTACCTGAGGGTCTGGGGTCACCCAGATGGCCTATCCTAACAATGTGGTTTCTGGTGAGGGTCTTGGGCTCTGTGGTATCACTTGATACCTGTACAGACTGGAGACTAAAGTCAACTAATGGATTAATCAGTCCTGTGAACTTTTCTGGTTGGCAGTACTTCCTGTGTATTGTCACAAATTGTTGCTGGAAGAAGTAAGTATTGTTCACACAATTCCACTGGAAGAAGACAACTGGACATTCCATGTCTTATCTCTCAGACCCTGCCTCATGAGCCATTTACTATTGCTGATTTAAATCTGTATCCTTGTACTATAATGAATCATAAATGTGAGTACAACAGCTTTTTCTGAGTCCTTCTAGAAAATTAATCCCAAGGTCTCATAAAATTTCTCAGATGTTTTCTCTATAAGTTTTGTCATGTTGCGGTTTACATTGGGATTCTTGTTGAACTTTTTTTTTTTTTCCTTTTTGTCTTTTTTACTGACCGGCAATGGGATCGCAACCCTGGGTGTTGCGCCCACACCGTGCTCAGCCAGTGAGTGGGAACCGGTCTCCCCATAGGATCTGAACCCTCAGCGGGAGCGCCGCCATGCTCCCAAGTGGCGCACTCTCCAGTGCGTCACCGGGCCGGCCCATGAACTTTTAGATACAACATCAAAAGCACAATCCATAAAAGAAAGAATTGACAAGTTGGACTATATTAAAATTAAAACTTCTGCTCTGCAAAAGGCATTGATAAGAGAATGAAAAGACAAGCTATAGAGTGGGAGAAAATATTGGCAAAACACATATTTGATAAAGGATTTGTATCCAAAATTTATAAAGAACTCTTAAAACTTGACTATAAGAAAACAAGCAACTCAATTAAAAATGAGCAAAAGAGCTGAGCAGACACTTCACCAAAGAAAATATACAAATTGAAAAGAAGCATATGAAATGATATTACACATCATGTGTCACCAGAGAATTGCAAATTAAAGCAACAATGAAATACCACTACACACCAATTAGAATGTCAAAAATTCCGGGCCGGCCCGGTGGCGCACTGGATAGTGCGCCGCTTGGGAAGCGCGGTGGCGCTCCCGTCCGAGGGTTCGGATCCCATATACGGACCGGTTCCCGCTCACTGGCTGAGCGAGGTGCAGGAGCAACACCGAGGGCTGCGATCCGGTTGCCGGTCCCCGGTCCGGTACGGGGGCAACACTGAGGGTTGTGATCCATTGCCGGACAC
>NW_007734334.1:13426-15273 GCF_000696425.1 Galeopterus variegatus | reverse complement strand
ATGAAGTATGGAATTTGGTAAATAATTCCTTTACTGTGACAAATGTGCTATATTAATGTAAGATCTTAATAAAGGGGAGACTGGACATAAGGTATATGAGAAACCTCTGTGCTATAATTATAATTTTTCCATAAGTCTAAAACTACCCTAAATATAATGTTTATTTTTTAAATGAATTGGACACTATTCTAGAATTCTCCCTTTCCCAACAAGCCTTTCAAAAACCAGATGGACTCAGTGACTTACCCAAAGCAATTGTGTGAGCTCTGAAGGCAAGGATATGTCACCCCTGAGAGCAGTATGTTACCTCTCTCTGTATATTACCTTGGTGAGCGAAAGTCCATATTCTGGATCCATTATATATGACTTACGCAAACTCCTTATCATCAATCTTCTAATATAGCTTCTCCCAAATTTGAGATCATGCAGCAGGACCATGATCTGTAGCACACACATCACTGAAGCTCTCAGCTTCCATAGGAAGTAGGCAAAGCTGGGAACTAAACAAAGTTCTCTCCACTGGATTTATTTTGTCCACTTTTCCTGGCTATGCTGCACTGTAGTCTACAGCCAGCTGGTACTGGCATGCTGTACAGACCTACTTTAAATCAGGCTCAATTTTTTTCTTCCTATTCAGCTAGTAATAGGGAAGCCTCCCATGAGATCATAAGTGCAAGCTATAGGAAGAGCCACAGAGAAGTAAGAATAAGCACTCTGGAGCCCAAGAAAGCGCTCAGTGCAGTCACCTGTGCCTTCAGAAGCTTCTTGGTCATGGCTCACAAGCCCCACTCCACTTGAGATGGTGTGCTGCTAAGCAACTCAAACTTACATGGCTGCTCCGGTCACATTCACAAGGGCCAGGTTGGGCTGCACGGTCACCTGGTATCAGGTGTTCTGTCTCTGCAGCCTCTACACAGCAAACCAAGGGCTGTTTTTCAGAAGGCTGAAGAGGCTATGGCTGTACATTAAACCCTAGAGATCTCTGCTCATTGCTTATGTAGCACTTTCATGTAGCACCACAACTTCTGGCTTCCACAGACCAGCAAACACCCCAGGGTCTGCAGAACCCAAGGGGTCAAACGGCAGATGAGTGAGCCCTGCCATTTGGATGAGCTAGAGGCTCTGACTTACTCTGAGCCCCACTCAAAGCTGCCAGCCTTTCAGGAGACCCAGTCTTCTCTTTCCTGGGATAAGAAATGAATAGTTTTCCAGAAAAAGAATCGTACCTGATGCCAGGGGTCCACCATGCTGCACTGACACACAAGTGCCACTGGACACTGAAGTAAAGCTTAGGCTGCTTCTGTGTCTTGAGATGGGAATCCCAGCATAAGCATCCAATCATCTGAGCCTGAGTCATGGGGTCAAACCCTGTCTCCAGGGAGCAGGTGTCACAGAGTGAAATAACAGGCCTTGCCTCTCATACAGCCACCCAAAATAGGGAGCCAAGTGTAAATGCCAGGCTGCCCCAAATCTCCAAACATCCATCACAATCAGATATGAAGAACTGGACATAAACAATGAAGATCTGGATTAAGGATGGTGCCAAGTGTGGACATATTCATGCCTCATGTGGTGTTGCTATGATCTGAATGTCCACGTACCCCCAAGTTCCTGTATTGAAATCCTAACCCCCAACGTGATGGTGTTAGGAGGTGGGGACTTTGAGAAGTGATGAGGTCATGAGGGTGGGGTCTCACAAATGGGATTAGTGCCCTTATAAAAGAGACTCAGGAGAACTCACTCACCCCTTCCCCCATGTGAGGACACAGAGAGAAGGCACTACCTATGAACCAGAAAGTGGACCTTCACCAGATACCATATCTGCTGGGACCTGGATCTTGGACTTT
>NW_007734334.1:10703-12399 GCF_000696425.1 Galeopterus variegatus | reverse complement strand
TTAACTCAACAGTTCTGGAGGCTGGAAGTCCAAGATAAAAGTGCCAAGAGGGCCACACTGCCCTGGAGGCTCTGGGAGAGATCTGTTCCAGATTCTCTCTTAGTTCTGGTGGTTTCTTGACCCACAGCAGCAGAACTTCAGTCTTCCATGTGCTGTTCTCCCTATGTGAGTGTCTGTGTCCAAATTTTCCCTTTTTCGTTAAGGGCACCCTACTCCAGTGTGACCTCATCTTAATTAATTACATCTGCAAAGACCCTATTTCTAAATAAGGTCTCATTCTAAGGTACTGAGAGCTATGACTTCAACATATAAACTTGGGGGACATGAGTCAACCCATAACAAGGAGCATTTTTTATCTCTTCATAATCAAGCTTGATGAAATTATTATGGAAAATGAGGGAGAATGCTCAGTTACAGATCACTGAGTCTTTTGAGTAGGTCAGCCAGGAGAATGGAACAGAGAAGCAGGTGCAGCAGCAAGTCTCTCTTGTCTCAACATTTTCCTGTGACATGTTACTATGGTCTGAATATGTCCCCCCTAAATCTGTATGTTGAAACTTAATTATCAACGTGATAGTATTTAGAGGTGGGGCCTTTAGGAAGTGATTAGGTCATATGAGCTCTGCCCTCATGAATGGGATTTATGTCCTTATAGAAGGGCTTGAGGGAGTCTGTTGGATCCTTCTGTCTTTTTGCCGTGTGAGGATGCAGCAAGAGGCCCCATCCGAGAAGCAGGGAGCAAGCCCTCACCAGACACTNTTGAGAAGTGATGAGGTCATGAGGGTGGGGTCTCACAAATGGGATTAGTGCCCTTATAAAAAGAGACTCAGGAGAACTCACTCATCCCTTCCCCCATGTGAGGACACAGAGAGAAGGCACTATCTGTGAACCAGAAAGTGGACCTTCACCAGATACCATATCTGCTGGGACCTGGATCTTGGACTTTCCAGTCTCCAGAACTGTGAGAAATTAATTTCTGTTGTTTATGAGCCACCCAGGCTATGGCACTTTGTTACAACAGCCCTAATGAACTAAGACAGTTATAAAGCCAACATTTTAATAACATGTAAGCAACACACTTGTTCTTAGTCCTACCCAGACTGTGGGGCAGAAGAGGTTAGAAAGGTGGTTGTATTTATTCCTATGTGAGCTTTGGAGTGTATGTAGTAGAAAATAAAAGGGCAAAAGATCCCTGCTCCCCAAATTCCACCAATTTCTTCTTAAGGTTAATGAGGGCCCTCTCCCTGCAATCCTTTCTACCACACAACTCAGTGTGCTCCACACCTGGACTCCAACCCCCAGAGACTAGCAGTAAGGAGAAGCATTGTGATGGTTGGTGTATGTGACTTATACGAGCAATGTCACAGGAAGACAGAGGAGAGCAGGGGACTTTGCCTTGCAAATGCAAGACATGCTTCACAGAAAACATGACATCCAACCAGACCTCCAGAGTGGAACAAAGTTGCCCAGTTAGAGCAGAGTGTCAGGGCTTAGATATGTGAAAACACGGGGCATGTTTGGAGGATGCAAGAAAACTGGGTGAGCCTGAGAAACAGCAGGATTGTGATGTGGGATTTAAAGCCACACTTGTGACAGTCCTGACCAGAGAGCGTGGGAAGCCACTAAAGAACCTAAATTGGAGAATGAGTGAAGAAACAGAATAAGGGGAAGCAATCAGCAGGCTTTGCTGTAATCC
>NW_007734334.1:0-8885 GCF_000696425.1 Galeopterus variegatus | reverse complement strand
TCATGTGCCGGGGAACTAGGACAGTGTGAAGTCCTCCACTGTCCTCTCCTTAAGTGGAGGGTTGCTGTGAAGTCTCTCTCTCTCTCCCCCGACCTCCCTCTTTTGCCATAAAGTGATTACCCCATGAGTATTTGCATGTGCACACAGTAAGCTAGTAGGGTCTAACACACTAGTAAGTGATTTTATAAAACATAAGCAGAATTTATGATTTATGTAAGGCTGTAAAACCAAATTACTTCTCTTCGAGATCTGACTCTTTACTCATAGGCATCCAAGAGTTATGAAGGTTTCCTTCATCTCCTGGAGTGCTCTGGAGGCACACAATAAATCCTGTTAAGAACCTCTTGTGTAGCTTTTCTTATGTATTATACTGCTTGCTTTCTGAGTCCAAGAAAAAGCAGGCAATGCCTACATCGCGTGGTATGGAAAGTGCCTGATCACAGGATGCTCTGAGATGCAGAGCATTCACAAAGCACTTTGTACCTTGACCACCTTCCCCACGATAGAGCAGGGAGTCCTGCTGTTACCATCAAACACCCAAGGTTGCCTTTGGATCCAAGATCCTTGAGGTCACATTTGTCTTTTCTGAAGGTGAAGGATCACAGGTCTTTTGTTGGTGTCAACGACTGTGCTGCACAATAAAAGCTTTGTGTGCAACTCAAGCTTAGCTCTTCATGGACTGTATGTTGCCATGGGACCAGTGAACATCTCTCAGCCTCACTTTCCTTTTCAGTAAAATGGAAACCCTCATGGTTGGCTCTTGGCAATATGTGCCTGGCACATTGCAGGTGTCCAATAAGTGCTAGTCGAATCCGAATTTAGCCTGGGGAATTTTCACAAGTTTCTCAGTGATGGTGGATAAGTTTTCTCTTCTGTACAATTATGAAGTTGAACTGGATGGATTCTAGTGTACTTTCCAGCTGGGAATATTCTATGATTCTACAAATACTATTTCAAACGTTCTTTGGATAACCTTAAAATTATTTGCTCATTGCATTTAGAATTAACTCAGAACCCACTTTTAAACCATCTGGGTTAGTTTCAAAAGCAGGGTCCAAATTTCAAGGACTAAATATGGAAGCTGTGATTGTTGATCAATTATATCTATATTTTTATGACAACATTGAAAACATGAAAATCAACTTTCCTGCAAGATTCAGTTTCTTTGCTTTATGCTTTGTGTGTGTAGTTAACGAAAATTTCTGGAGCAGATTTCCATCCTGACACATTAAAATACTTGAATGCATCATACTCGATGCTTAAGTGCCCTGTTTATAGCATTAGTGAAATATGTCTTCATTTGTTACTTGTGGTGATTTTTTTTTATTTCAAGTTTTCCAAAGAGATTCTAGGGTTAAGACATTTCTTACTTGTATTTTTTTTTTAAGAAGAAACTCCTAATACTTCACTTTCAAGTGTTTCATGAAGTCATAGGACTAGAGTGGCATGTCCTTTGAGTCTAGATACAAATATTTTCAGCATATTCAATTCCAAACCAAAATATTTGAACTAGAAAAGGTCAGAAGAAAAGGAGTTCATCAGTCACTTACCTGGAGAATTCATGAGGGCAGAGCTATGGAATTTAAATGGCTGATAAATCCTAGCTCTGTGGCCACCTTCTAACCTGTGATTTATTTGCTCTTGTGGGTTGGAAGGTCCCTGTAATCACCACAGGGGATGTCATCCTTGGCCTCAACTGGATTATACATTTTCTAATTGCTTTAAACTCAAATTAGAAGACTTCTTAATAGGAAAAAAGTGAGATTAATAATAACATAATCCAAAATTAATCATAACAATTCTTCTGGTTGGGGTTATATGCTCTTTTTGTTGATTTTTGAAAAATCTATAAAAAATATTGCTTTTCTAGACTAAAACTCAAGGCTTGATTGCTTAGGCAGAAGAGTTTGCACTATAATAAACTGCATTTTCATCTGGAAAATTCTTTTTTGAAAAAATACCTAAAGAACTTTATTCTCATCTAGATACTACTTGATTGATTTTTCTGCAGCTGAACGCAGATGAAATGTTTCATCAAGGGAAGTGCTTTCCCTGAAATGTTGTCTCCCTCTGTGTTTTGAATCCATGAGGCTCTGTTCTGGCCATGCTCTGTTGGTGTTCCTGTATGGATGTCCCCTGCTCCTCCTGTCTGTCTACAGAATCTGTTGAACTCTCCACAGTTACTGCTTGTCACACAGGCCGGATGGTAAGTACCATGATAATTAGTAAATTGCTTTTCTCTGTCATGCAGTTTTGTTTTTCCTAGGAAATGGTCCCTGCACACAGTGTAGTCCCCTCTCTGCACAAAAAGACCTGAGTCTCCTTTTCACAGATTTTCTGTCAACATGAAGAAATATAAAGCATTGACATTTTCAGTCTGTCAGTTTTGTGATAGTTTATGGCTAGCAAAAAGCCTTGACATCCATGTGCTGTCAGTTTTCCTGCTTTCAGAAGCTCTTTAGGGTCAGAGCCATGCAGTCATCTGTGTGAATGAGGCAAAATTGAGTTAGGAATGTGGTCCCTCCATCAGGACCATTGCTGGAACCAGCTGGGGCCCTGCTTTGCAGAGTAATGGAGCTCTGAGGTTTGTTTTCTGGGTTTTCACGCTGCGACTCCCAGCCAGGGCATTACGTGGGACATCTTTAAGCCCTGAAACAGAACATCCTCACCGTGGGCTGGGGGCAACAAGCACAAGGTGGACTTTCTCACAGACATCACCCTGCTCTGGGATTCAAACAGAACAATCAGCATGAGTGAAATCGCAATGGGAGCTGTGATCAGAAGTTATTATTATAATGAACTGAATTCTTGGACAACTCTTGTGATGAACTACTTGAAAAGGAATTGCTGTAAATCCTGATTTTTATCTAAATATTTTTGAAATGTTTAAAAATAAAAACACATCCAAGTTAGGGCGACACGAGAAATCCCCGGGAAGGTTCTCACTCTCCAGCAGCCTCCTGATAGTAATGGGGTCAAGGATAAGCACCTCATATTCCTCTTTGGGAAAACGCATCCCACCCTTTACAGGGCTTTGAAGAAGATTGAATCTTCCAGTTGACGTTCCCATATCCAAGTTTCTCTGGTTTTCTGACATCAGCAACATGTCAGCCTCATGGTCTGTAAGTGCTGGTGGAGGAATCAAGATGTAATCAAGTAAGAAGAGAAGAAGAGAAAAATAGGAAGAAAAATATGCTATAAATTAGAAGGTGATTATGAAAATATAAAGAGAAAAATGAGAAGCACATAGGCAGAAAAGTCGTGAGGCCTTAAATCTATTAGGCACACTCTCCATACCGGTCATTGGGTAAGGCTCTTATGTCACTTATCTCATTTAAACCTTGTAAAACAAATCTGTTTTCTCTTTTCCATCAATGAGAATAAAGTGTCCAGAAAGGTCAGAGAGGTGAATAACGTTTCAAAAACTGTGTAGGCAGTATATGTCAGAGCCCACTGGCCAGTTAGCTCGGTTGGTTAGAGCACTGCCTTGTAACACCATATAGCAACCGCCATAAAACAACAACAAAATAATATATGTTGGAGCCAGGATTTGAAGCCAGGCGTGTCTGAGGCCAAGCGTGTCTGAGTCCACAGTTCATGGCCTTCTACAGCATTGCCAATGACCGTCCAAAGACCACTGGATGCCAATAGTCACAATGCCCTTCACATACGCATGGACTCCTGCAACTCATAGCTAGTTCCTTAGGGGAGAAAAGTGTCTCCTGAAGTAAGGACCCAGGCTCCTGACTCTATAGACACCTCTGATCCCAAGCAAGTGAACAGGAGAGAGGCAGGAGTGAGCTTATTTTCTGTTTCTATTTGTCTTCGGGGTGTCCATCCATTTGTTCAACATCTGGGGACCTCACCTGCAGCACCTGTCCTCGACTGATATACCTCAAGACCTGCCGAAATTACCACCACCCCTTGAAAATACTCTGTTTCATGCCTTATCTCTCCAGAGCTAGGGCAGGGCCGCCCTAGCAGCTGTTCTGCAGAAAAATGTTGAGGACTATGTTCCCTGGAGATTGGAGCTGCCTATTTAAGCAGACCCTAGAAAAGCAACAATTAATTCCAAGCATGTAGAAAGCACTTTGTTGGGAGTGTGGGCCAAGGAAGGTGGGTTGATTTTGGCAGCGTGAGGAGCCCAGTGGAGCAGAAGGAAACCAGGTACAGAAACATCAGGAAGTAGCCATGATGGAGCAGGTACAGACCAAAACAGCCTTGAAAGACTTATGGGAAGGACGTGCTGTGAACATAGATACCTAGAAGCTCAAAAGTTCCTCATTTTCCTTTGCTCTGTCCTAAAGAGCACTGATCCTCCCTTTTTGGACTATCCTACGAGATCTTCTCAGGACCCTCTGTCCCCTTCCCAGGCAAGAACTGGCTAATCCTGTTCTCTGCAGAGTGAGATAGTGGGCCCTGCAGACTGGAGCAAATGATGTGCCTTTCAACCAAGGGCTCCTTCAGCACAGCCTTAGCCCAAAGGAATGGCCTCGTGTTGGAGTTTCTACAATGAAGAGAACTTAATCTCGATAAGAAGTGTCATGTGCCTCTTCTATACAGCACATGTGAGTAGCTTCCATTCTTTAGCAGAAATCTGGTTGTGACTTTTAAGTCCTGGGGGACTAGAACTCCTTTAATATTTTACCACAAGAGAAAAATGAGTTTTCAAAAAATGCAGGAGCTAGAAGAGCTGTTTCATTTCATAGATCAGATAACTGAATCCCAGAGAGATCAAACAACTCACTCGAAACAACAAAAATAGCTACACACCAGATGTAAATCTCAGGCCAAGAACTCAGGTGTACAAGAATGGTAATTTGAGTTGTTTTATTGTGTTTCTTCCTCCTGGAACATAACTTGGTTTCTATTTTATCATTATTCATTTATTATGTTAGTATTTATTGAATGCCTACTATACATTTGTTTCAGTTCTAGGCTCTTGAGATATGGAATTGAACAGAAAGACAGAAGTCCCTGCCTGTCAGGAGCTGACACTGTGGTCAGAGGACACAGGCAATGACCACGTGAATACAGTCCATGCAGTACATGGTATTTGGAGTTCAACACGAAGTGGTTCCACTCAGAGTCAGGTACATGGTGGAAGGTCATCTCCTAGGTCACTAGCCAACCAGAACATTTGACAAATACTCATCTGAGCTCAGTCAGCTGTGGCCAGGTTGACTGACTCATTAGGAAACACTAAAGAAAGTTTATGGATTGCAAAGGAGCTCAGATTCCAGCAGGAACAAGATTGCAGGGAAACTAGATTGCAGCAGACAAAGCTTACCAAACTTCCTTCTAATATATGAAAGTTCCCTGAAAAAAACAAAACTTTGTGCAGGTCTGCCTTAAAGAAAGAGGATAAACATGGTGCCCTCAGTCCCCTCCCCCCTGGAGCTTTACGTTGTACACTTTCCTGTGACATGCCTCCACATCCAAAGCCTGGAACCTAACATCCTGTCCTTCCCTCAGTTCCTATGCAACACCAGTTCTGTTATAGACTGCTACCTCTCCCACTTCAATAGTCCAATTTCAATTTTCACCTCCTTCTTTAAACCTGTGTTTTGGTATTTGGAACTCTGCTTCAGAAAAAGGTAAGCAGAGGCCCCATGCACTCCCCGTCACCACCACAGATACCTGCAGTTCTTGCAAGAGGAGTATTTCGCAGTTTCAGATGTTGACTTTGACTCCCAACAAAAAGTTCAGGTGGCACAGAAAACCCTCAATATTCTCTTTCCTAAACAAAACTTTGAATGGATCCTTTATGTAACATCATGTTGAAAGAAAAGATGCAAACCATTTGTGAGAGAGAACTGGTTTGAAGAGATGCATTTAATTTCAGAATTAGCTAATATCTGTGATTAGCACAAAATAAGACTACCTCTGACAAATAAAATTATCTTAAATTGGGAGGCTTCTGTCTTGATTTTCCTTTACAGCCATATCAAGAATGATCAAACTGACAAATTAAGATGTTCAGAGAAAACACCACCAAACTGATTAAAATAAACACTTCACATAAAGAGGCTTTTATTGAAAACTTTTAAATCTATGTTCGTTCTGTTGTCCATAAAGAAGAGATGGGGTTAATATTCAAATGCAGATTCTTTACTTTTTTCATGCTTAGATAAAAATGACAGAAAAAATATTTTAGCTTCTGCACTTTTTTGGCATTTTTTAAATTATTTAATTTAGAAGCAAGGTCAGCAAGATGGCTGAGTAGAGGGGCCTGATGTTTGTCCTCCCACACCCACAGAAAAGACCAACACAATGAATAAACACCTGTATTTCGACTGGAGAGTCTGAAGGAGAGCACCGAAGTCCAGCAGGGAACTGGTGACATCCCTGTGGAGCACAGAAGCCCAGGGTGGCAGCATAGAGAGGGGACCAAAGCTCCTGCCTCTGCTACCCTGTCTACACAGCCAGGATCAGCTTGGAGCCAGGAGAAACCTCTCATTGCAGGAAAAAGGTAAGCAGAGACCCCATGCAGTCCCCACCACAGATACCTGCAGTTCTTGCAACAGGAGAATTTCACAGTCCTCACAGGCCCTGAGCCCAGGTTTTTGGAGCTGACCAAAGTTCCCATGGTTGCATAGCACTAGAGTATGAGCCCACATTGTGCACCTCCCATCCTCTGTGACCAAAGACACTGCTAGAGTGCATCTTGGTGTGGGGGCCAATAGCCACTGCATCTCCCCATCCCTGAGGCTTCACTGTCATTCCACCATATTCACACAGATGGTTTTAGCACCACAACTCCAGATACTTGGAGTGTAGGCCCTGCTGAATGGTTGTGACCATGGCACTCAAGCCCATGCAGTGCTCTGTCCCCATGAAATGGGCAGTCCTGCACAGAAAGCCAACCCTACAGGTGGACCCACTGTGCATGCACACCCTCAATGTGAGAACCAGCACAATGACTCCACCCCCAACTAGTTCACCTTGAGCCAGCTGACCTACCACAAATGTACATCCTTACCTAAGAAGTAGCTTGGTGACCCTGCCCTTAGGGAGCCCACCCTCAAGTTGGCTGATAGACCATGCTCTCACAACCTCAGCCTGAAAATCAGACTGTTGGCCTCTCCCCTGGCAAAGCTGCCTGAGCCAGTGGAAATGCCATGAGCACACACACCCAGCCAGAGAAACAAAGGTTAAAAGTCAAATTGATCAAAAATAACTGCAGCTACAATTAGCTACTGAGAAATACATAATATATAATGATGCAAATTAAGGCAACAAAAATATCAACTGGGGGGAGAATGGTAAAATTCTAGAGAATTTTTATGCAACCAAAATTAAGTTATTGTCAGCTTAAAATAATCTATTATAACTACAAAAATGTTTTTTTAGCCCCACAGGAATGACACAGAAGAAATTGCAGCAGATACATAAATGAGAAAGAGAAAGGAATCAAAGCTTAGCACCACAGAAACCCACCAAACCACAAAAGTAAACAAGAGAGGGAAAAGGAACATATTAGCTACAAAAAACCATAAAACAATTAGTGAAATGGCAGAAGACCTCACCTGTCAATAATAACACTAAACATAAATTGATTAAATTCTCCAATTAAAAGATATAGAGTGGCTAAATGGATTAAAAAACAACACACAATAATACGTTACCTACCAAAGACTACACAGACTGAAAGTGAAGAAATGAGAAGATATTCTATGCAAACAGAAACCAAAAGAAGGCAATAGTAGCTATTTTTATATGAGATAAAGTAGATCTTAAGTCAAAAACGGCAAAAAGAGACAAAGAAGGTCATTATATAATGACAAAGGAAGATATTCAGCAAGAAGATGTAACAATTGTAAACATATATATGCACCCAACACCAGATCACCCATATATGTAAACCAAATATTATTAGATCTAAAGGGAGATACAGAAAGCAATACAATGATAGTAGGGGACCTCAAAACCTTACTTTCAGCAATGGACAGATCAGACAGAAAATCAGCAAACAGTGTATTTAAAGTGCACTCTAGACTAAAATGGACATGACAGACATTTACAGAACATCTCATCCAACAGCTCCAGGATACACATTCTTCCCAACTGCACATGGAATATTACCCAGAATAGGTAATGTGTTAGACCATAAAAACAAGTCTTAATAAATTTAAGGTAGAGATCATATCAAGTACCTCTTCTGATGACAACGGTATAAAACTAGAAATCAGTAACAGGAGGAACTTTGAAAATTTTACAAATACATAGAAATTAAATAACAATAAAAAAAAAAAAGAAAAGAAAATTTTGCAAATACATAGAAATTAAATAAAATGTTCCTAAATAATCAATAAGTCAATAAAAAATTTGAAGAGAAATATAAAATTTTCACAAAACAAATGAAAATGGAAACACAACATACCAAAACCAGGGACATAGCAAAAGCAACTGTAAGAGGGAAGTTTACAGCAATAAATGCTTATATCAATAAAGAAGAAATATTTAAAATATGCAATTTAATATTGCACCTCAAGGAACTAGAAAAACGAAAACAAACTAAAGCAAAAATTAGTCAAAGGAAGAGAATAATAAAGATCAGGAAAAAATAAATAAAATAGGTACTACAGAAAAAAATATAAGAAAACAAAAAGGTTTTGAAAAAAGACAAAATTGGGCTGGCCCGGCAGCGCACCCTGTAGAGTGCGGCGCTTGGGAGCGTGGCGGCACTCCCACCGAGGGTTCGGATCCCATATAGAGACTGGTCCGCTCACTGGTTGAGCACGGTGTGGGCGTGACACCGAGGGTTGCGATCCTGTTGCCGGTCATGAAAAAAGACAAAAAGGAAAAAAAAAAGAAAAAAGAAAAAATTGACAAATCTTTATCTAAACTAAGAAAAAAAAGAGAAAAGATTAAAATAAGTAAAA
>NW_007734333.1:94182-94849 GCF_000696425.1 Galeopterus variegatus | reverse complement strand
TGCAATCCCCATGAAAATACCAATGACATTCTTCACAGAAATAGAAAACACAATACTAACATTTCTGTGGAAAAACAAAGTACCCCAGAGAGCCAAAGCAATCCTGAGCAAAATATATAAAGCCAGAGGTATAATACTACCTGACTTCAAGTTATACTATAAAGTAATAGTAACCAAAACAGCATGGTTTGGGGGTAAAAACAGACACTTGGACCAATGGAACAGTATAGAGAACCTAAAAGTCAACTGATAGTTACAGCAAACTGATCTTTGACAAAGGCACCAAGAACATACTCTGGGTAAAAGACTGCCTTTTTAATAAATGGTGCTGGGAAAACTTGGTATGCATATTTAGAAGAAAGAAACTAGACCTGTACCTCTCACCATATACCAAAACCAACTCAAAATTGATTCAAGACTTAAATATAAGACCAAAAACTATAAAACTACTGAAAGAAAATATAGTAGAAACACTTCAGGAAATAGGAATGGGCAAAGTCTTTATGAATAAGATTCCAAAAGCGCAAACAACAAAAGAAAAATCAAAAAATGGGATTATTTTAGACTAAAAAGTTTCTGCCCAACAATAACATAGTTAAAAGACAGTCTAAAGAATGGGAGAAAATATCTGCAAACTATGCATCTGACTAGGGCTTAATATCCAGAA
>NW_007734333.1:91700-92506 GCF_000696425.1 Galeopterus variegatus | reverse complement strand
GTTGAAGGTAATGACCACAGTCATTTTTGGCACATCTTGAATGTGTGTTAATTTTTGAGTGTCATCTGGCCCACCCTTTCTCTCTTTAATCTTTCCTTCTTTATTCCAACTTTCTCCCTCTTTTTCTTCTCCAGCTTTGTCCCGTCTTTCTTCTTTTCCCTTCGCTTCTCTATTCCTGCTTTCTCTTTCCCATTGCATCTACCAATCTCCATCTTATTCTCTTTCCGGCTCTATTGTTATGGTCAAGCAGAACTTACAGTCTCCATTTTCCTTNGCAAATGCTATATAAATCGTTCTTATCCTGTATTGTTTTAAAAATATTTGTGGTGTTGTGTTATTATTTATTTATTTTCAGATATTTTCAAT
Organism: Galeopterus variegatus; assembly: GCF_000696425.1. NCBI lineage: Eukaryota > Metazoa > Chordata > Mammalia > Dermoptera > Cynocephalidae > Galeopterus > Galeopterus variegatus. The sequence continues at coordinate 92,140 of NW_007734333.1, read as the reverse complement.
CAGTGGTTAGTTGAATCCACAGGTTCAAATTGACACTTCTGTAGGATGGAGTTGTCCTCAGAAAAAGAATCAATTCATGACTGGTCAATTTCCGATATGGGATGAGAAGAAGGAGATTCAGAATGAAGCAAGGCTAAGCCACAAGAAAATTTGTCCCCCAGAACCTCTCCATATTTGATTAGGGTTGTCCCATGTCCAAGAGAATGCAAATTCAGAGTGCCACCAATCTGGTATAGCTGTAACGTTGGTACATTATTTCCAGCTAGCATTAATTGGAGGTCCTATTTTACTGTCTCCCTCTGCTTTCCATTACTTTAATTTTTCTTCTTTTATTCTCTCTTTTTATTTGTCAACCTCTTTCTTTTGTTTTTGTTTTTGATTTTTTTTCTCTAGAGCTTGGTACATAAAGTATGGATTTATGCATCAGGATGGTTTTATTC
>NW_007734333.1:89225-89638 GCF_000696425.1 Galeopterus variegatus | reverse complement strand
AAAACAAACAACTGCCAGTCAAGAATACTATATCCAGCAAGGCTATCTGTCAGAAATGAGGGAGAAAGAGTGTATTTCCCAGACAAACAAAAACTGCAGGAGTTTACCACCACACAGTCAGCCCCGCAAAACACCCTCAAGGGATTCTTGCATCTGGAATCTGAAAAATGATAATCACTACCATGAATACATAAGAAAGAACAGAACCTACTGGTAGAACAAAAATAAAAACAAGATAGACAAGGAAACTAAACCTTACAACCTCAAAAAATCAACAAACATTGAAGACAATAAAATGGAAAGAATAAAACAAAAGATATTTAAAACATCCAAACAAAAATCAATAAAATGCCAGGAGTAAGAAAATATCTTCAATAACAATCCTAAATGTAAATGGATTAAACTTCCCACTC
>NW_007734333.1:86228-87258 GCF_000696425.1 Galeopterus variegatus | reverse complement strand
AGATGACTTCACTGATGAATTCTACCAAACTGTTAAAGGGGAATTAATACCACTTCTCTTCAAATTATTCCTAAAAATTGAAACAGAGGCTATTCACCAAACTCATTCTATGAGTCCAGCATCACCCTGATATTAAAAAGAGACAAAGATACAACAGCAGCATCTCTGATGAAAATACACACAAAAATCCTCCACAAAACATTAGCAATCAGAATACAGCAACACGTCAAAAAAATCATACACCATTATCAAGTGGGATACATACCAGGGATGCAAGGATGGTTCAACATATGCAAGTCAATAAATATGGTACACCACATCAACAAAATTAAGGATAAACACTATATGATCATCTCAATAGACATGGAAAAAGCATTTGACAGAATTCAACATCACTTCATGATAAAGACTTTTGGCAAATAAGGTATAGAAGGAAGTATCTCAACACAATAAAAGCATACATGACAAGCCCACTGCCAATATCATCCTGATTGGGGAAAAGCATGAGCTTTTCCCTTAAGGACAGGAACAAGCAAAGATGTGCACTCTCACCACTCCTATTTAAAATAGTATTGGAAATACTAGCCAGAGCAATCAGACAAGAGATAGAAATACAGTGCATCCAGATTGGAAAAGATGAAGTCAAACTGTCCCCATTTGCGATGACATGATCCTTATATAGAAAAACCTAAGACTCTACCAAAAAACTTGTAGAGCTGATAAATGATTTCAGTAAAGTTGCAGGATACAAAATCAACACACAAAAGTCAGTAACATTTTTATTCTCCAGTAACAAACTAGCAGAAAAAGAAATCAAGAAAGTGAGCCCATTTACAATAGTCACACACAAAAGAAAATACCTAGGAATCATTATAACCAAGGAGGTGAAAGATCTTTATGATGAGAACTACAAATTACTGCTGAAAGAAATTACAGGACAGAAAAAGATGGAAAGACATTCCATGGTCTTGGATTGGACGACTATACATTGTGAAAATGTCCATACCACCCAAAGTGATCTACAGATTCA
>NW_007734333.1:83526-85030 GCF_000696425.1 Galeopterus variegatus | reverse complement strand
AAATTGATTCAAGACTTAAATATAAGACCAAAAACTATAAAACTACTGAAAGAAAATATAGAAGAAACACTTCAGGAAATAGGAATGGGCAAAGTCTTTATGAATGAGATTCCAAAAGCGCAAACAACAAAAGGAAAATCAACAAATGGGATTATTTTAGACTAAAAAGTTTCTGCCCAACAATAACATAGTTAAAAGACAATCTAAAGAATGGGAGAAAATATCTGCAAACTATGCATCTGACTAGGGCTTAATATCCAGAATATACAAAGAACTCAAACAGCATAACAGTAAAAAAACTAAGTATCTCAAATTTTAAAAAAGGCAAAGGAGCTGAATAGGCATTTCTCAAAAGAAGATAAACAAATTGCCAGCATACATATGAATAAATTCTCAACATCACTAAGCATCAGGGAAATGCCAATCAAAACCACATTGAGATATCATCTCACTTGGCCATTATTAAAGTGACCAAGAATAACAAATGCTGGCAAGGATGCAGGGAAAGGGGAACCCTTCTACACTGTTGGTTGGACTGTAAATTAGTGCAGTCATTATGGAAAATAGTATGAAGGTTCCTCAAACAACTACAGATAGAGGCCGTGTGATCTAGCAATCCCACTGCAGGGTGTAAACCCAAAGTAATGGAAATCATCATGTTGAAGGGACATCTGCACTCCCATGTTTACTGCAGCTCTATTTACAATAGCTAAGAGTTGGAACCAACCTAAATGTCCATTGATGGATGACCAGATAAGGAAAATGTGGTATATACACAGTGGAATACTACTCTGCCATAAAGAAGAGTGAAATTCTGCCATTTGTGGCCACATGGATGAACTTAGAGAAAATTACGTCAAGTGAAATAAGCCAGGTACAGAAGGAGAAATATCACATGTCCTCACTCATAAGTGGGAGCTTAAAAAAAATAAAAGGAAAGAAAAAGAGAAGAAAAGCAATTTTTAAAAGACAAAAATGAGATATTAAGAATATTTACTTCAGTGGGATTTTTTGAGGATTAAAAATGGGATAATACATGTAAAGTACTGGCACATTATAAGAAAAATAGCTTTTGTCTTTATCTACAAATTTTGCAGCACTCAAAATATGAACATGCCATAATTAATCAGTGAATTCAGGCCAATCTTGAACTATTTCCTTTGTGCTCCCCATTTTTCTTCTTCAAAATCCTTTTCTCTATTCTTTACCTACTTTCTTTATGTTTTTCCTCTCTTTTATTGTACTATCTTTCTTCTTTCTCTTTTTCCTAAGAGTCATCAGTTTTGGAAAAAAGTCCTTCTCTAGGAAGCCTTTCCTTATCCCACAGACAAAATTTATTCTAAATGGCCCTTCTGAATGCTCCCATACAATTCTGTGATTACTTTATCTTGATAGCTCATCTTGATACATTTTTTTACACATGCCTTTGAATCACATACTGACGTTGAAGGTAATGACCACAGTCATTTTTGGCACATCTTGAATGTGTGTTAATTTTTGAGTG
>NW_007734333.1:80170-82217 GCF_000696425.1 Galeopterus variegatus | reverse complement strand
CAAAGTAAGCATCCAATTAGCTTAGATAATATGAATGATGGGTTTCCCTTTGTATATAAACTGGAATTTTCTAAAATTTTCTACTTCCCTTTGAAGAGCTCCTCACCACTACTTATCTTGGTCACTACAGTAAGAAAGGATGAATAAGAAACATATTGTCTTAGTATTAATGAAGATAATGTCCCAGGATTATACAAACTCTCAGAGTTCCTGATCTAAAGTATAGATGTTCCAATATCTTCCTTCCTCTTCTTTAGTCTATATAAATTGCCCAATCTATGGAAGTGTCAATTTCCTCATCTGGTATATGAGGTGGATACAATACCTAATATCTAGGGGTCATCCCAACATTAATGTTGCCTGGATATAAGAACTGAGCCAAACACCGTGGCTTCTTTAATAATTAACCCAGTTCAAGAAAGTGTTACCAGCAAGATACACCTGTCAAAGATCAAACATGCAAAAACATATATACAGCAGTGCACTGACTTTTACAGTCCTCAAAGTAACACAGTGTACTCATACTTACAAAATTAAGGTCACTGTGGTATAGTTTTAGAAGTTTCTTTTTTCCTAGGCAGAGAATGTAGAGCAATGAATTTTTTTCCCTACCTTTTTAGTATTGTAATCTTCTCTGTATCTCGTAGATCTTAAATGATGGCAAGAGCTTTGGCGGGTGGAGGTTAGGAGAGGCACTCCAGACAGCAGGGCAATGTGAGAAAAGGCAGGAGGAAGAATAGAATTTGGGAATGTTGTGTGAATTCACATGGTGGGAACAGCCTTATATAATCTCTGTCCTGAGGAGCACTGGTTTTAGGAGATGTTAATATAGTTCTGAGGCAATAGTGTCTAGGAGAAGCTACATACCATATCTTCTTATTAAAGATTACACTTACATATTGTTGCACTATAGCCTCTGAGGAATTTTGGAGGAAATAATTGACTTAACTCTTTAATTCAGTCTTACTCAAATTTACTTGACATCTGAAGCCTTTTCCCGGAACAAAGATTTTATCAGTTGATGAAACTGTATTTTGGGGAAGGCCAGTTTGAGAAATGCTGTAATGGATTTTAGGATATCTTTGTGTTGGGACAAGCATACATTTTCTTTTTCCTTATAACTCTTTACCATTTCATGCCATAACATTTATTGCTTTGCAGGACTCAGTTTTTCTTAGTCTTCTGCTTTTATTTGATTCATTGTGCACCTTATGGAGCTCAAGAGTTCTGGTGGCTTCATCTCTCCTGTGGTTTCTGAGAGCTCTCAAGTAAGTTTTGTGGCTCCTGGCATGTGCTGCTCATTTCCTCTTGATTCCCTTCTACTGACTTCAAGAGTCTTATGAATATGATCAATTGTTTTCTCGACCTCTAGTGTCAGAACCAGTTGCCTCTTTCATCTTCACTGTCTCAGTTACAAGATGCAATTTTAAATAATTTTATACATGTAAAAACATAGAATATGCTCAAAAAATTGTATTTCTTTTTTGTCTTTGCTCAATGGTATCCAAACACTCCCAATGTTCTTAAATGGAAAGGACAGTTATCTAGTTTATCCACTTTATTCAAACATCAAAATTGGTCTTTTTTCTTACCCACATCGCTCATTATTTCCAGTTGGGATATCCTGGCCCACAGTGAGTACATTACAGCTCATTATTGCTTTAATACCGTGTCTATTCCTTGAATAAAAGTTTCTTCATACAACTGACATCTTAACTAACCTAAGTATTTCTAAAGGTATAAATACAAATAATAAACACCAATTGCACTGATCATAAGTGGATTTTTATGTTTTTATATTCCCATGTATTCAACACTAGGTCAAAATATTATAAAACATTTCCAGCACCCAAAAATATTCTCTAATGCCTCTTCCCACTCTATACTCCTCAGAGGAACCCCCCTACTGACTTCTATTATCATATATCATAGGTATGGAAGCAGATGGTGTGTATTCTCATGTGTCTGACATCTTGGCAGGTATCAAGCAGATCAGTAATTTGCTTTTTTATTGTGTATTCCTGCTTTTTAAAAACTAGGCATTTAT
>NW_007734333.1:77285-79314 GCF_000696425.1 Galeopterus variegatus | reverse complement strand
CTTCTAAGAAGTCTTCTTAGCAGAAGCTGGTGCTTTTGGATTCCTTCCTTAATAAACTTCAAGAGCAAGTATAATCTATACTCCCTGATCTGGTAGTTAATTTCCCAGTGTTCCCATTGTTTAGTGTTGGTTTTCCTTATGTATTATTATTGTTTACTGAAACAGATTATAATGACTTGAAGCAGGAACTATGTCATTTTCTTTTTCATTTCAATACAAAGACCTGTGACAATAAATTAGACTAAATTGTTTCTCCCTCATCCTTCACTCATCCACAGCACTTGTTAAATGTAAAGCATTGATGAAAATTATTAGTTAAGAGGTTAAGAGGTTTCCTAGTCCTGATTCTGGTCCCTAGGTCTAAGCTGCATTTACATAGTGCTAATTTAACTGCTTTCTTACTGTCATGTAATTTAGGAAATAGCTAAACGATCACAAATTCAGAAATGTAGAAGATATCATAAGAAAACCAAATAGATATCACATGTTTAGGCTTAGGCAATGGTGTTGTATGAGCCATAGATGAACAGGGCTCATACTTAATGATTTGGCTTTCAATATCCCAGTGTAATTAAGAAACTAATATGCAAATATTATTCATATTTAACAATTTTGCTAAAAAGAGAAAGAGAGAGGGAGAGGGAGAATGTACTTTAAGGGCTTTCTGGAACTTATGAACAAATATAATTGGATGGGGAAGAAGAAAAAGCAAGGGCCACCAACCCACAAATGATCTCAGGAGAGACAGAAGAACTCATCTGGGGTGCAAATAGAGAGTCGTGATCTATAAAATCTGAGAAAACTTCAAAACTTCAACAATATGAGCAGTATTGGCAGGAGACAAATTAAAGGGCTCTGGGAAATGCTGTAAAATGCTCACACAGAAAGATTCTGCATGGTCTTCATCATTGAGCTATTCCTGACATGCAGATATTCGTTAGAGTCAGGTCTTTGTGATAGTGGTTTCTTATTTGAGCAGATGGGCCAGATCAAGAAAGAGTCCAGTGCCCTGTCTAGCTTAGGCTGTCAGAATAATCAAGGAGAGGAAAAATAAAAAGAGCAAGAAACATCACTCATCAGCGATTCCTCCCACCATCAATGCACTTAGCCTCCCTCATTAACACTTTACCTACTTCCCATTGTAACACAAGAATGAGATGAGANAATAAAAGTTTCTTCATACAACTGACATCTTAACTAACCTAAGTATTTCTAAAGGTATAAAAACAAATAATAAACACCAATTGCACTGATCATAAGTGGATTTTTATGTTTTTATATTCCCATGTATTCAACACTAGGTCAAAATATTATAGAACATTTCCAGCACCCAAAAATATTCTCTAATGCCTCTTCCCACTCTATACTCCTCAGAGGAACCCCCCTACTGACTTCTATCATATATCATAGGTATGGAAGCAGATGGTGTGTATTCTCATGTGTCTGACATCTTGGCAGGTATCGAGCAGATCAGTAATTTGCTTTTTTATTGTGTATTCCTGCTTTTTAAAAACTAGGCATTTATACAGTGTCAGAGTACCACTCAGTACTTAGTATTATTATACTGACGTGCATCTTCAGGGGATTTCCACAGTCTTATGTCTTTCTACCCAAACTCTCTTCAATCTAATTATATTTTATTTAACCAGTCTTGGCCACCCTTATTCACAGTGATCCTCAACACATACCATTCCTCTGTCCAGTCAGGTGTGTTCCATATTTCCTAAGCCCTCTTTGCTCCTTCCTGACACTGTGCCTTGGAGACCCTTCGTTTTCCTTCCTACATATCTGTTCAAGGCCCAACTCAAATCCTACCTCTTCTAAGAAGTCTTCTTAGCAGAAGCTGGTGCTTTTGGATTCCTTCCTTAATAAACTTCAGGAGCAAGTCTAATCTATACTCCCTGATCTGGTAGTTAATTTCCTAGTGTTCCCATTGTTTAGTGCTGGTTTTCCTTATGTATTATTATCGTTTACTGAAACAGATTATAATGACTTGAAGCAGGAACTATGTCATTTTCTTTTTCATTTC
>NW_007734333.1:71470-77214 GCF_000696425.1 Galeopterus variegatus | reverse complement strand
TTGTGATAGTGGTTTCTTATTTGAGCAGATGGGCCAGATCAAGAAAGAGTCCAGTGCCCTGGCTAGCTTAGGCTGTCAGAATAATCAAGGAGAGGAAAAATAAAAAGAGCAAGAAACATCACTCATCAGCGATTCCTCCCACCATCAATGTACTTAGCCTCCCTCATTAACACTTTACCTACTTCCCATTGTAACACAAGAATGAGATGAGAAAATCAGGTAAAATGGTCCCTACAGAAACCTGAGTTAATATGGAAAATAAAAAAATAATTTCAAAAATAAAATTCTAAGTTTTGTTCCTAGGGAAAATTGTGAGGATAGTTCAAAAATAAAATACAATCAGATGAGGGCTGAGACCTATAAGAAAAACTGGATAAAGTAAAAAAAAAAAAAAATCTGTTGGTAGGCATCAATCAGAATGTTGAAAAGAAGCAATGACATGTGGTCCAAGCTTCTCGAGAGAAAGAAAACAGACGCAAGCTTGACATTGGCATCCTTGGGACATTTGCTGATTCAAAATGTACAACCCTAGGGCTGAGAAGCCAGGAAGGTGAAAAAACTGTAAGCAGAGAAGACAAATGGCAGGCAAAAGGTAACAGCTAAGAGGCTGATGAGCTCAGCATATTCTTAGTAGTCTCATGGGGCTGGGAGGACAATTAACCTTAAAGTTCAACAAGAGGGGACTTGCGGAATGGCGTAAATCCAGCCTTCCAAATGGTAATTCCAAAGGGCAACACCCTAAGAGGAAGGGCAAACCAGAAACAAACCAGCCTCCACAAGGACTGAAGAACAGCTTTGAATAAGCTCAAACTGGACTAAGGATACCAATCCCTGTAACAACTATCTGCCATAAGTGAAAATAAATCCTCCCAAGAGAAAGATAACAACATCCAGACTGTGAAATTATCTTGCTATTTTTAATTAAATATGCTGACCATCTAATTAAAAAATTACTTGACACACCAAAAAATAAGACTAGATGATCAAAAACCTAAGGGAAAAAAAAAAAGAGAGAGAGAGAGACAATATAAATAGACACAGGAGGACAAGATATTGGAGTTACCATACATTGGTTTAAAAAAAATCTGTGATTTAACAAAAAGGATATACAGATGGCAAATAAGCATTAAAAGATGCTCAACATCAGGGCTGAGCCTGAGGCTCACTTGGGAGAGTGCAGCGCTGGGAGCGCAGGGACGCTCCCGCCGCGGGTTCGGATCTTATATAGGGATGGCCAGTGCACTCACTGGCTGAGCAAGGTGCAGCTGGTCTCAAAAAGGACAAAAAAAAAAAAAAGATGCTCAACATTATATGTCATTAGGAAATTGTAAATTAAAACAACAATGAGATACCACTATCCACCTGTTGGAATGTCTAAAGTCTAAACACTGAAATACCAAAGCTGCTGAGTTTGCAGAGCACTAGGAATTCTCATCTGTTGCTGGTGGAAATGCAAAATGATACACCTACCTTGGAAGACAGTTTGGCAGTTTTCTTTTTTTTTTAAACTAAATTTACTCTTATGGTATGATCCAAGAATTGGTCTAGGAAATTTACCCAAATGAGTTGAAAACGTAGTTCCACACAAAAATAAGCACATGAATGTTTGAAGTAGCTGTATTCGTAATTGCCAAAACTTGGAAGCAACCCCAAGAATTTTTTCCATGGGCGAGTGGATAAACAAACTATGGCATATCCACACAATGGAGTATTTTTCAGTGATAAAAAGAAACCAACTATCAAGCCATAAAAAGACATGCAGGAAACTTAACGGTACATTGCTAAGTGAAAGAAATCAATTTGTAAAGGCTACATGCTGTACAATTCCAACTATATGAAATTCAGAAAAATGCAAAAGTATGGGGCCAGTAAGATGATCAGTGGTTGCAAGGGATTCAGGGAGAGGAAGTGAGGGATGAATAGATGGAGCAAATAGGAATTTTAGGGCACCGAAACTATTCTGTATGACATTGTAATGGTGGAGAAGTGTCATTATACATTTATAAAACCTATATAACATACAAAACAAAGAATCAACCCTAATGTAAACCACAGACTGTAGTTAAAAATGATAAATCAACATTGGTTCATTAATTTTAGCAAATGTGCCACAATTATGCAAGATGTAAATAATAGCAAAAACTACATAGAGAGGTGAATGGGTATATGGAAACTCTGTATTTTCTGCTTAATTTTCTTGTAAATCTAAAACTGCTAAAAATAATAGTCTATTAATTTAAAGTAAATATCTAGACCCAGACACAAAAACTTGTACACAAATACAAGCAAAGCAGCATGATTCATAATAGCCAAAAAGTGGACACAGCCCATCAACTCATCAGTTGATGAATGGATAAATAAAATGTGTTATATTTACACCATGGAATATTATTATTCAGCTATAAAAGGAAATAAAGCACTGACACTTGCTACTCCATGGATGAAAGTTGAAATATGCTAAAAAAAGAAGCTAGTCATAAAGCCCTATGTATTGTATGATTCCATTTGAGACAAAGTAGGTTAGTGATTTCCTAGGGTTGGGGAAAATGGGAAGTGAGCGATTGCTAGTAGACTATAATTTTGAGGAAAAAAAGGACATAAGAGATTAGACAGGCCCAAGTCATGGGGGTAGGGAGAGAACAGCCCCCTACCTGAGCCACAGGGACTTCCTCATAGGAAAAATGAGGCTCTGGTGCCAGAAGTAGAAGAAATTAATTACAAAGAGACAAAAACAATGGGAAACTCTAGCCTGGATACACCAGTAATTCCATTGGCCCCGGGGTGGGGGCAAGTATAATCTAGTAGTACAGACAGTAAGAAAATGATGCAACTCATGGAAGATGCGACTAGATATTGTTGGGAAAAGGAGTCTTGGGGAGAAAAAGCTTGTGACACAATTTGACCATGTATAAAAAAGGGGGGGCATGAGTGTTTGAAAGGACCATTGTTTGAGGTTATACATAGTTCAAAATCCAAACTTTTCATTTAGCCTGCGTGGTTGATGACTTGGTAATTTTTCTGGATTTGAACAGAGTGTGAAGGAGTCTTACTAAGTTTTTGACCAATACCAAAAAAGGGTGAAAAGATTTTTTCTTTTATTATAAACCTGGAAGGAAGGAAAGCCTTAGAAGTAACATGAAGGCCCACTGGTACTTTGCCTGGTGATAGAACTAACTTAGGAGAAAAGAAGGGTGAAAGGCCATAGAACAATTTTGAAAGCAAAATAAGACTGTAGAGTCTTCATTTAGTGTGTGAGATTAGGTTTTAATGACATATGATGAAGTGGCCATGACACAGCTGGCAGAGCTGGTTGAGCGGTTGGAAACAGCCCTTGAAGGTACCAGAATTGGTCAGTGGACATAGAAATAGAACAAGGTAAATCTGGAAGAGTAGAAGGACAAATTAATAAAGAGAAAAGCCAAAATAGAGAAGAAAAGTAGTAAACTTGACACATAAGACCAAATGCTTTTTCTTTGAAAAGAATATTACAATAAGCAATATATAGCAAATATGATACAGGTGGGAAGATTTTTTTTTAAAGTACAAAAGAATACTATGCTAACTTTATACCAATACATTTGAAATTCATGAAGCACATTTCTTTTATGATCTTAGATTCTAATTAATGTTAGAAACTAAATTCCAGCAACATATTAAAAAAAAAAAGTCATTACAATCAAGTTAAGTTTATCCCTGTAAAGCAGATTGAGAAAAGTAGAATAGTACTGGGGATGAGAAGAGAAATGTTCATTTTCAATATCAAAATGTACCCCAAGATTTTAGTAGTTTTAAAATTCTGATAAGCTAGAGCAGTACAGTGATATGTCACTGACCCAGAAGAGAAACTCATGAATATATGGGAAATAAAATAAAGGATATCCATTCCTTTGGATATATACCCAGAAGTGAGATTGTTGGATTGTATGGAAGATCTATCTGTAGTTGTATGAGAAAACTCCATACTGTTTTCATAGTGATTGGACTAATTTACAGTCCCACCAACAGTGTAGGAATGTTCTCTTCTCCCCACACCCTCAGCAACATTTGTTATTTTCCATTTTTGATTATAGCTCATCTAACTGGGATGAGGTGATATCTCAGTGTGGTTTTAATTTGCATTTCCCTGATGGCTAGTGATGTTGAGAATTTTTTCATGTACCTGTTGGCCATTTTTATGCCTTCCTTTGAAAAATGTCTATTCAGCTCCTTTGCCCATTTTTTAATTGGGTTATTTGTTTTGTACTGTGTATTATGGATATTAATCCCTTGTCAGATGCATCACAGCTCTGGTCGCAATAGCCAAGATATAGAACCAATCTAAATGTCCATCAATGGATGATTGGATATGGAAAATGTGATATATATACACCATGGAATTCTGCTCTGCCATAAAAAAGAATGAAATTGTTCCATTTGCAATGACATGGATGAGCTTGGAGAAACTTATGCTGAGTGAAATAAGCAAAGCACAAAGGATAAATACAATATGAATTTACTCATAAGTGGTAGCTAAGAGAGAAAGAAGGAAGGAAAGAAAGACCATAGTGGTGTGTTGGACTTCCAGAGGGAGAGAACATACCTAGGGATACAAAATGGAGTGGGAGAAAGGGGGCTGGGGAGGGAGGTCAGGGATAATTGGGTGGAGGGCACAGGATATAATCACAATTTGTGGTAATGGGAATGCTGCCAGTGTGGATCTGGCCATCACATCTTAGGCACAAGTGGTGACAATCAGCTTTGTATCTCATGAATATTCATAACCAATAAAAAATGAAAAAATATATGGTATAAATAAAGTACAGGCTGCTTTTGCTGGTGGAACTGCATAAATGACCATGTAAGCTGAAGCTGTGCAAAGTGATCTTCCTAATCAATGGGAAAAATATGATTGTTTCATGACCTTAAGATTTTTCTGACAAATATTAGAAACTCTCTTCTTGTGTTTTTTTCTTTCCATTGGTTATAAATGTATTAATAAATAAAAGAGTAAACTTATATCTAGTTAATGTATTGGAATTTAAAACACTAAAATTATTAAGAATTAACCTGTTTTATTCCATTGTAAAAAAACTTATTGTGACTTTCAATTTCTGATCTGGCATCTCAGGATCTTGGAAGTTGCCACTCCATCCTAAAAAGTAAAAAGCTGAACAAACCAGAAAAGTACCAGCTTTTCTCAGATTCATCAGAGAAATGAGGTACAGGTTAAACCACTGCTCCCAATATTGGAGAGAGAAGCAGGCAGATCCAGAGAATTACAACTTACCAGAGCAGAAACCTCAGGGAAGAAATCTCTGTGGAAACCGGTACTGGAATAGGAAAACCTGAACTGAAATTAATGAATTGTTGGAGGTTCAGAGTAAACAAGAGTGAGAGTTAAAAACTCCAAGGAGGCCCCCATACTTTTGTCAGTTTTACCTCCTTGAGATCTACCAGGTTGTCAGAGTGAAGACTGAAGAAAAATCCCCTTGTGCTTCTGGCTGGGGAAGGGGAATTCTGTTCTTCTTAACAAGTCCTGTCCTCAAAAGGAACGATTTTACCAGAGCCTATCCTATTGAGGTTGAGTCAAAGCTTAACCAGCCTTGGGGAAGGGAAATACCCAGTTTCAGCCTCCTGCAGTCATTCTGTTCTACCTAAGGTGAAGAAAAACCTTAGATGCACTTGTGAAGTTCACAGACAAAGAGCATAAGGTCACTAAAAGACTGAGACCTAACCATAGGGCTGTAGAATTCTTCCCTTCCCCC
>NW_007734333.1:50599-71025 GCF_000696425.1 Galeopterus variegatus | reverse complement strand
TTGAGGTTGAGTCAAAGCTTAACCAGCCTTGGGGAAGGGAAATACCCAGTTTCAGCCTCCTTCAGTCATTCTGTTCTACCTAAGGTGAAGAAAAACCTTAGATGCACTTGTGAAGTTCACAGACAAAGGGCATAAGGTCACTAAAAGACTGAGACCTAACCATAGGGCTGTAGAATTCTTCCCTTCCCCCCACACCTTACTACCACTACAGTGCATTTTGCCCAGTACATCATGTTTTAATTTCAAAAAAGAAAATTACAGTACATACTAGAAGACAAATAATTCAGTTTAAAGAGACAGAGCAAGCATCAGAATCAGACTCAGATGTGGCAGGGATGTTGGAATCATCAGACTATAAATTTCAAACAACTTTGATTAGTATGTTAAGGCCTATAATGGAATAAATAGACAGTATGTAAGTCTAGATAGGCAATGTAATTACAGAGAGATAAATTCTAAGAAAGAATAAAAGAGAAATACTAGATATCAAAAACACTGCAACAAAAATGAAGAATGCCTTTGATGAGCATATTAGTAGATTGGACATGGCTGGGATAAAAAATCTTTGAGCTTGAGGATATGTCAACAGAAAATTCCAAAACTAAAAACTAAAGAGAAAACACAAAACCAAAACCAACCAAACAAACAAAAACAAAACAAAACAAACAAACAAACAAACAAAAACTGAACAGAATATCCAACAACTGTGGGACAACTAAAAAAGTTATGACATACATGTAATGGGAATAAGCTAAGGAGAAGAAAGAGAATAAAATTGGGAAACAATGACTGAGCATTTCCCCCAAATTATTATCAGACAGACACCAAACCACAGATCCAGGAGACTCAAAGAACGCCAGGCAAGATAAATGCCAAAAAACACTACACCTATAATATTCAAACTGCAGGAAATCAAACATTAAAAAAATTCTTGAAACAAGCCAGAGGATAATAACACCTTACCTACAGAGGAACAAAGATCAGAATTACATCTGAATTCTCAGAAATTATGCAAGCAGAAGACAGTGAAGTAAAATATTTAGAGATGAGAGAAAAACAAAACAAAACACCAACCTAGAATTCTGTATCCTGGAAAATTATCCTTTAAAAGTGAGAGAGAAATGAAAAATTTCTTGGACAAACACACACTGAGGGTTTGTAGCCAGTACACCTGCCTTGCAAGAAATATTAAAAGAAGCTCTTCAGAGAGAAAAAAATTCATATAAAATGAATATTAATATCTACTTAAGAAAAGAAGAGAACTAGAGAAGGAATAATGAAGATAAATAAAAACTTATTCTTAGTTGATCTAAGTGATAACAGTTTGTTCAAAATAATAATAGCAATAGTGTGTGTATGTATATGTATTACACACATGCACAGAGCTTGGTATGCTTATATAAGTGAAATGAATAACAGAAATGATACAAGGGAGGGGAAGAGTAATTAGGAATACATTGTTATTATAAGATATTTACTCTATCCATGAAGTGGTATAGTATTATTTGAGTATGGACTTGGATTAGTTGTAAATATGTATTGCAAATTCTAGGGAAACCACTACAAGAAGCAGAAAAACAAGGAGTATAATAGGTGTGCTAAGAAAGGAGAGTAAATTGAATGATATAAAATGCTCAATTAAAACCATAAAAGGTAGAAAAAGAGTGGAAGACAAAAATAGGAACAGAGATCAATGGCAATGAAGTGAAAACAGTAAGAAGGGCCGGCCCGGTGGCGCACTCGGTAGAGTGTGGCGCTTGGGAGCGTGGCGGCGCTCCTGCTGAGGGTTCGGATCCCATATAGAGACTGGTCTGCTCACTGGTTGAGTGTGGTGCGGGCGCGACACTGAGGGTTGTGATCCCATTGCCGGTCGCGGTACGGGCGCGACACCGAGGGTTGTGATCCCGTTACTGGTCACGAAAAAAGACAAAAATTGCAGTACGGGCGCGACACCGAGGGCTGCGATCCCGTTACCGGTCACAAAAAAAGACAAAAAGGAAAAAAGAAAAAAGAAAACAGTAAGAAATACGATAGATATTAATCCAACTATATCAATAACTTTAAGCATCAATAGTCTAAATACAGAAATTAAAAGAAAGAGACTGTCCGAGAGGACTAAAAATCAAGACTGGACTATAAGAAACCCACTTTAAACATTAATAAACATGTAAATTAAAATTAAGGGATGGATAAAGATATACCATGCTAAAGCTAATCAAAAAAAAAGTTAGGGTAGCTATATTAATTTCAAACAGAGCAGACTTCAGAGCAGAAAAATTATTAGGGATAAGAGACATTACATAATGGCACAGGGGTCAATTCTCTAAGAAGACATAAAAATTCCTAATATGTATGTGCCTAATAACACAGCATCAAAATAAGTGAAGCAAAACCTGATAGCACTGCAAGGAGAAATAGATGAATTCACTGTTATGGAGACTTTACCATTCCTCTAAAAGAAATGAAAGTAAGTGGCAGAAAATCAGTAAGAACATAGCTGTATTCAACAGCACTGCCAACAAATAATTGACCTTTATAGACCACTTCATTCAACAGCAACACAGTACATGATCTTGTCAAACTCACAAAGAGTAGACATCAAGATAGACTATTCTGGGTCATAAAACACATCTTAATAAATTAACACAATAGAAATTATATGATGTATGTTCTCATACCACCGTGGAATTAAACTAGGAATCAGTAACAAAAATAAAGGTGAAAACTTTCAAACTACTTGGAGATTAAACAGCATACTTCTAAATAACATATGAGTCCAAAAAAATCTCAGGAGTAATTTGAAAATATTTTGAACACAATGAAAATGAAAATAAAATGTCAAAATTTGTTGGGTGTGGTAAAATCACCACTCAGAGGGAAATTTATAGCATTAAATGCATATATTAGAAAATTAAGAAAGTTTTATAATCAATAAACTAAGCTTCCACCTTATGAAACACAAAATAGAAGATTAAATAAAGTCCTAACTAAGCACAGGAAAAGAAATACCAAAATTTGAGCAGAAATGAATAAAACCAAAACCAGGAAATTAACAGAGATAATTAACAATCCCAAAAGCTGACACTTTTTAAAGTTCAGTAAAATTAAGAAGGCTCTAGACAGGCAAACAAAAAACTGGAGAAAGATGATGCAAATTACTAATATAAGAAATGAAAGAGAAGATATCACTACAGATCCCATAAATATTAAAAGGATAATAAAGAAATACTATAAACAACTTCATGGTCACAAATTTAATAACCTAGATAAAATGAACCAATTCATTGAAGGATACAATCTGCCCAAACTCACACAAGAAAAAAACACTATCTGAGTAGGCCTATATCTATTAAGGATTTTAAATAAATAATAGCCTTCCAAAACAGAAAGCACCAGGCTCAGATGTTCACTGGAAAATTTTACCAAACATTTAAGAAAAAAATTATTTTAATTCTCTACATTCTCTTTCAGAACACAGAAGCAATGGGAATGCTTTCTAACTCATTCTATGAGGCCAGTATTACTCTAATATCCAAATAAGATAAAGACAGTGCAAGAAAAGAAAACTACATGTCAATGTCTTTCACGAACATAGATCAAAAATCTTGCATAAAATATTAGCAAATAGAATCCAACAAGGTATAGGACTATATATCATGACCACGTGGGATTTATCCCAGGTATGCAAGGACGGTTCAACATTTGAAAGTCAATTGATGTATTCCATTACATCTACTAGCTGAAGAGGAAAAATTATGTGATTATATCAGTAGATGCACAACACACACTTGACAAGATGAAACATTGATTCATGACAAAAGACTCTCAGCAAACTAGGAATAAAGGGGAAACTCAACTGGAAAAAGAACATCCATGTTAAGCCTACAACTATACCATCATACATAATGGTGAAAACTAGAAGCTTTCTTGCTAAGATCAGGCACAAGGCAAGGATGTTCTCTCTTAACACTCCTTTTAAACATTTTACTGGAAATTCTAGCCAATGTAATAAGACAAAAAAGAAAACAAAAGGTACACAGAGTGTGAAGAAACAAATAAAACTGTCTTTGGTTACAGATGACATGGCTGACCATGTAGGAAATTCAAAAGAATAGACATTGTCCCCCACAAAATAATCCTGGAACTAATAAGCAATTATAACAAAGTGGCAGAATACAAGGTGAATATTTAAAGACAACTGCTTTCCTATATACCAGCAATGAACAAATGGAATTTGAATTTAAAAGTTCAATGCTACTTATATTAGCATCCCCAAAATACTAATGTATAAACCTAACAAAATACATAGAAGATTTATATGACAAAACCCACGAAACTCTGATGAAATAAATAAATAAAAACTAAACAAATGGAGAGGTATTTCATGTCCATTGGTAGGAAGGCTCAAGATTGTCAAGATGTCATTTCTTTATAACATGATCTACAAATTTAATAAAACCTCAATCAAAATCCCAGCTTGTTATTTTGTGGATATCGGAAAACTGTTTCTTAAGTTTAAATGGCAAAAGACACAGAATAACCAACACAATATTAAAAGAGTAGAACAAAGTGAGAGGATTGACACTACCCAACTTCAAGAATTACTATCAAGCTATGAACTATGTTCATCAAGACAGGCTGGTACTGGCAAAAGAATAGACAAATAGGTTAATGGAACAGAATAGAGAACCCCAAAATAGACACACGTAAATATAGTTAACTGATCTTTGTCAATGGACCAAAGGCAATTCAATGAGGAAAAGATAATCTCTCAACAAATGTTTCTAGAACAACTGAACATCTATATGCAAAAGAATGAATCTAGACACAGACCACATACCCTTCACAAATATTAACTAAAAATAGATCACAGACCTAAATGTAAAACACAAAACTATAGAATTCATAGAAGATAACATAGGAGAAAATCTAGATGACGTTGGATATGGTGATGACTTTTAAGACACAATCCATGAAGGAAAAAAATGATAAGGTAGACCTCATTAAAATTAAAAACTTCTGTTCTATGTAAGACACTATCAAAAGAATGAGAATACAATCTACAGATTGGGAGAAAATATTTTCAAAGGGCATGTCTGATAAACAGCTATTATCCAAAATATATTAAAAAGAAACCCTCATGAACTCAAAAAAAGAAAAAGAACAATCCAATTAAAAAGTGGGTAAAAGAACTGAACAGGCATCTCACTAAAGAAGATGTACAGATGGCAGATAAGCATATGAAAAGTTGTTCTACACTGTATGTCATCAGGAAAATGCAAACTAAAACAACAATGTGGTACTGCTAGTTGCCTGATAGAATAGCCAAAATCCAGACTACTGACAACACCAAATCCTGGCAAAGATGTGGAGCAACAGGCATTCCTACTCATTTCTGATGGAAAAATACAAAATGGTGCAGCCACTTTGGAAGACAGTTTGGCAGTTTAAAACAAAATGAATCATACTCATACTGTATGATCCAGTAATCATTCTCGTTGGTATTTACCCAAATGTGTTGGGAAGTTAATTCACACAGAAACCTCCAAAGGATGTTTATAGCAGCTTAATTCATAATCACAAAAACATGGAAGCAACCAAGATCCCCTTCAATAGGTGAATGAGAAAATAAATACAAAGTGGTATGTGCAGACAATGGAGCATTAAACAGTGCTAAAATGAAATGAGCTACCAAGCCAGGTGAAGACATGGAAGAACCCTAAATGCATGTTTCTTTTTTTTGTCATTGGTTATGAATATTCATGAGATATAAAGGTGATTGTCACCCCTTGCGCCCAAAATGTGAGGGCCAAACTGGCAGCACGCACGTTACCACAAGCTGTGTGTGTACCCAATGTCCCACACCCAATTGTCCCCAACCTCCCTCCCACTCCCCCTTCCCACCCATTCCACTTTGTATCACAAGGTATGTCCTCTCCCTCTGCAAGTCCAATGCAGCACTATGGACTTTCTTTCCTTCCTTCTTAATCTCTTAGCTCCCACACATGCATGTGTACATGCGGTATTTATCCCTCTGTGCTTTGCTTATTTCAGTCAACATAAGTTTCTCCAGGCTCATCCATGTTGTAGCAAATGGGAGAATTTCATTCTTTTTTATGGCAGAGTAGTATTCCGTGGTGTATATATATACCACAGTTTCCTTATCCAATCATCCACTGATGGACATTTAGGTTGGTTCCATGTTGTGGCTATTGTAAACAAATCTGCAATGAATATGGGAGTGCAGGCATCACTTCGACATGATGATTTCCATTCCTATGAGTATAAACTCAGAAGTGGGATTACTGGATCATATGGAAGACCTATCTGTAGTTGTTTGAGAAACTTCCATACTGTTTTCCATAGTGGTTGTACTAATTTATGGTCCAACCAACAGTACAGGAGCATTCCCTTCTCTCCACACCTCCGCCAGGATTTGTTTTGATTATAAATAGTCTAACTGGTGTGAGATGTTATCTCAATGTAGTTTTAATTTACATTTCTCTGATGACTAGTGATGTTTAGCACTTTTTCATGTACCTGTTGGCCATTTGTATTTCTTCTTTTGAAAAAATGTCTATTTAGTTCCTTTACCCATTTTTCAATTGGGTTATTTGTTTTATTTACTATGTAATTGCTTGAGTTCCTTGTATATTATGGATATTAATCCCTTGTCAGATGCGTAGGTAGCAAAAAATTTTCCCACTCTGTAGGTTGTTATTTCACCTTTTGATTGTTTCCTTTGCTGTGCAGAAGCTTTGTAGTTAGATATAGTCTCATTTGTTTATTTTTTTCTTTTGCTGCTTGTGATTTTGGGCTCCTGTTCATAAAGCATGTGCCCAGACCTAGTTCCTGAAGGGTTTCATCTGTATTTTCCCTTAGTCATTTTACAGTTTCAGGTCTTAAAGTTAAGTCTTTAATCCATTTTGAGTTGATTTTAGTGTATGGTGAGAGGTGCATATCTAGTTTCATTCTTCTCCATATTGATATCCAATTTTGCCTGCACTACTTGCTGAAGAGGCAGTCTTTTCCCCAATGTAGATTTGTGTTGCCTTTGTCCAATATCAGTTGGCTGTAAGCCTGAGGAAGGGTTTCTGGGTTCTCTATTCTGCTCCACTAGTCTGAATATCTGTTTTTATGCCAGTAACATGCTGTTTTGGTTATTATGGCTTTGTAGTATAATTTGAAGTCAGGTAGTGGTAGGCCTGCAGCTTTATATTTTTTTGCTCAGGATAGCTTTGGATATTTGGGTTCTTTTGTTATTCCATATGAAAGTTAAGATTTTTTTTTCCATTTCTGTGAAGAATGTCATTGATATTTTGAGGGGATTGCATTGAATCTGTAGATCGTTTTGTGTAGTACAGACATTTTCACAATGTTAATTCTTCCAATCCCAGAGCATGGAATGTCTTTCCATCTTTTTGTGTCTTCTTTAATTTCTTTCAGTAATGGTTTGTAGTTCTCATTGTAGAGGTCTTTCACCTCCTTGGTTAAATTGCTTCCTAGATATGTATTTTTTTTCATGACAATTGTGAATGAGCTTAATTTCTTTATTTCTCTTTCTATTAGTTCATTATTTGAGTATATAAATGCAACTGAGTTTTGGGCATTTATTTTGTACTCTGCAACATTACTGAAGTTATTCACCACCTCTAGGAGCTTTTCAATAAACTCTTTAGGTTTTTCTATATATAATATCATGTCATCTGCAAATAGGGACAGTTTGACTTCATCTTTTCCAGTCTGGATTCCCTTTATTTCTTACTCTTGTCTGATTTCTCTGGCTAGTACTTCCAGCACTATGTCAAATAGAAGTGAAAGTGGGCATCATTGTCTTGGTCCTGTTCATAAGGGAAAGGTCCTCTATTTTTCCTAATTCAGAATGATACTGGCTTTGCGCTTGTCATAGATGGATTTTATTGTGTTGAGATACTTTCCTTCTATAAATAATTTGTTGTGAGTCTTTATCATGAAAGGATGTGAATTTTCTCAAATACTTTTTCAGCATCTATTGAGATAATCATATGGTCTCTGTCCTTGAGTTGATGTGATGTATCACATTTATTGACTTTCATATGTTGAACCATCCTTGCATCCCTGGGATGAATCCCACTTGATAATGGTGTGTAATTTTTTTGATGGGTTGCTGTATTCTGATTGCTAATATTTTGTTGAGGATTTTTGCATCTATGTTCATCAAAGATATTGTCTCGTAATTTTCTTTTTTTGTTGTGCCTTTATCTGGTTTTGGTATTAGAGATATGTTGGCCTCAAAGAATGAGTTTGGGAGAGTAGCTTATGGTTCAATTTTTTGGAATAGTTTGAGGAGAATGATATTAACTCCTCTTTAAAAGTTTATTGGAATTTGGCTATAAAGCCATCTGGACTTGGACTTTTCTTTGTTGGAAGATTGCTGATTACTGCTTCAATCTCATTGCTTGTTATTGGTCTGTTCAGGTTTTCTATCTCCTCTTGGTTCAGTCTGGGTAGTTTGTATGTGTCCAGAAACTTATCTATATTATCCAGATTTTCATATTTGTTGTCATACAGTTGTTTATAATAGTCTCTAATTGTTCTTCTTATTTCTGTGTTGTTGGTTGTAATGTTTCCCTTTTTGTTTCTGATTTTTGTTATTTTGATCTTCTCCTTTTTTTGTTGTTAACCTAGCTAATGGTTTCCCTATTTTATTTATCTTCTTGAAGAACCAACTTTTTGGGTTTTTTTTAATTTTTTCTATTGTTTTATGGGTCTCTATTTCATTTAGTTCTGCTCTGATCTTTATTTCTTTCTGTCTACTACTTTTAGGTTTGGATTGTCATTGTTTTTCAAGTTCTTTGAGGCATAGTGTTAGGTTGTTTATTTGAAGTCTTTCCATTCTTTTGCTGTACGTATTTATTGCAATAAATTTGCCTCTTCTTACTGCTTTTGCAGTATCCCACAGGTTTTTGTATGATGTATATTTATTTTCATTAGTTTCAAGAAATTTGTTGATTTCCTGTTTAATTTCTTCTTGGACCCATAGGTCATTCAGGAGCCTATTGTTTAGTTTCCATGTATTTGTATAGTTTCCAGAGTTTTGCTCAATATCAATTTCCAGTTTTAGTCCATTGAGGTCTGAAAAGATACTTGGAATGATTTCAGTTTTTTAAAATTTGCTGATACTAGATTTGTGACCTAATATGTTGTCTATCCTGGAGAATATTCCATGAGCTGATGAGAAGAAAGTATATTCTTTAGTTGTTGGGTGAAATGTTCAGTATATATCTGCCAGGTCTGGTTGGTCTAACATGTAGATTGAATCCTGTGTCTCTTTGTTGATTTGTTGCCAGGAAAATCTGTCCCATACTGTGAGAGGGGTGATCAGATCACCCACAATTAATGTATTAGGACCTATTTCTTTCTTTAGGTCCAAGAGTGTTTGCTTTATATATATGGGTGTTCCAGTTTTGGT
Source organism: Galeopterus variegatus (assembly GCF_000696425.1). Lineage (NCBI taxonomy): Eukaryota > Metazoa > Chordata > Mammalia > Dermoptera > Cynocephalidae > Galeopterus > Galeopterus variegatus. Next base: position 61,574 of record NW_007734333.1, on the reverse strand, counting down.
TTCATATATGTTTATGATATGTCTTCTAGCTGGAGAGATCCTTTTATCATTATATAGTGGACTTCTTTCTCTCTCCCTCTCTCTCTCTTTTTTTTTTTTGGTTTAAAGTCTGTTTTGTCCAATATGAGAATAGCTACTCCTGCTCATTTTTGGTTTCCATTTGCATGGTTTATCTTTTTCCATCCCTTTTCTTTTAGTCTGTGTGTGTCTCTTGAAGCCACCATATACTTGGGTCTAGCTTTTAAATCCAATCAGTCAGTCTGTGTCTTTTGAATGGGGAGTTAAATCCATTTAGCATTTAGTGTAGTTATTGACAAGTATTGTTTAATTCCTGTCATTTAATTGGGTTTTTTTAGATGATTTAAATATCTTTGGATCATTACTTCCCCTTTTATTTCTCTTCTTCATTGTTAGTTGGAAATTTAATGTGGCATGATTTAGCTTTCTTCTCTTTCTCATTAGCAGTTTTGTTTTGATGGTGTCTTTCTTGTTTATTCCAGATGAAAGACTCCCTTGAGAATTTCTTGCAGGACTGGTCATGTGGTGGTGAACTTCCACAACTTTCCTTTGTCTGGGAAAAACACTTTCTCCCTCATTTCTGAAGGAGAGCCTTGCTGGGTAAAGAATTCATGCCTCACAATTTTTTTTTCTTTTATTATTGCGAATATGTCATTTCAGTTTCTTCTCACCCTCAGGCTTTCTGTTGAGAAGTCTGCTGTTAGTCTGTTGGGGGCTCCCCTACATGTGACTTAATCCTTTTCTCTTGATGCTTTTAGAATTCTCTCTTTGATTTGCATTTCCTGAATGCTGAGTGATGTTGAGCATTTTTTCATATGTCTGTTGGCTATGGAGGTTCCTCAAACAATTGCAGATAGATCTACCATATGACCCAGCTATCCCACTGCTGGGAATATACCCAAAGGAATGGAAATCATCCAGTCGAAGGTATACCTGTTCCCCAATGTTCATTGCAGCACTCTTTACAATAGCCAAGAGTTGGAACCAGCCCAAATGTCCATCATCGGATGAGTGGATATGGAAAATGTGGTATATCTACACAATGGAATACTACTCAGCTATAAAAATGAATGAAATACTGCCATTTGCAACAACATGGATGGACCTTGAGAGAATAATATTAAGTGAAACAAGTCAGGCAGAGAAAAAGAAATACCACATGTTCTCACTTATTGGTGGGAGCTAAAAATAAATAAATAAATTCACTCACATACACACACAAAAAAGAAATGGGGGGGCGGGGAGAAGAAGATATAACAACTACAATTACTTGAAGTTGATACGATAAGCAAACAGAAAGGACATTGTTGGGTGGGAGGGAGGAGAGGGAGGAGGGAGGGAGGTTTTGGTAATGGGCAACAATAATCAACCACAATGTATATTGACAAAATAAACTTTAAAAAAATAATAAAAAAATAAATAAAATAAATAATTATAATAATAATAAATAAAAACTAGCAACAGGAAAAAAAGAATTCTCTCTTTTTCTTTGAGCTTTGCAAATTTAACTATAATGTGTCTTGGGGAGGATCTTTTTGGATTGAATCTATTTGGGGACCTTGGAGCTTCTGGAGGTCTCTACCTCTCCCTACACCTGGGGAGTTTTCCGTTACTATTTCCTTGAATGGGTTTTCAATACCGTTTCCTTTCTCTTCCCTTTCTGGAATATCCAAAATTTGGATGTTAGATTGCTTTAGGTTGTTTGCTATCTCTCTTAGATTTTCATCATTATTTTCCATTCTTTTTCCTTTGTTTTTGTCTGCCTGAGTTATTTCAAATAGACCATATTTGAGATCTGAATTTTTTTCTTCTGCTTGCTCTACCCTGCTGTTCAAGTTTTCTGTTGTGTTTTTTATTTCATTGAGTGAATATTTCATTTCTAGGAGTTCTGCTACACTCTTTTTTAAGGTATTAATCTCTTTGTAGATTTCCTCCTTCATATTCTGGATACTTTTTCTTGTTTCATTTTGTTCTCTATTTGAGTCTTCTTTAATTTCTTCAAGTTTTCTTGAGATCATTGCTCTGAATTCTTTTTTAAGACATTTAAGGATTCCCTGTTCCGTGGAGTCTGAAATTGGAGCATTACTGTGTTCCTTCAGTGGTGTCATATCTTCTTGTTTATTTGTAGTTCTAGTATTTTTTCATTGATGTTTGGTCATTTGTCAGAGGGTTCACTTCTTCTATTACACTGAGGTTGGCTATGAGGATAAAGATTTCTTCCTCTATTTGAAGGCTTTACTGGTGACTCTTATATTAGTGTAGTCGAGTGAACAGTAGGTTACCTGTAGAGTGGCCCTGGCTGCTACTGTGGTGGTGATTTGTCCTTGCTTGACAGCAGGTGTGCTAGTAGCTATATTACACCACCTTGAGTTGTGTTCCAGAATCTGGGGCTGTAGAATGAGCCATGTGACTCATCTCTCTGTGGGGCATGCTGTGGGTGATGGCATTTCCCTCGGGGTCCAAGGGAGGAGGGGTGGCCCACACTGCTGTGTCGTCCTCCTCAGCTTCATTCACCTCTCGGCAGGGAAAAGCATATTTCTAAGTGAAAGAAACCAGCCTGAAAAGACTACATACTGTGTGATTACAACTATATGGCACTCAGGAAAAGGCAAAACCATGTAGTTAGTGAAAAGCTCAGTAGTCTCCAGGGGTTAGGTATGAGGGAGGGATAAATAGGCAAAACAGAGGATTTTTAACATTGGTAGTGAAACAATTCTGTATGATGGGTACATGTTATTATACATTTGTCAAAATGCATATAAGGTACACCATGAGTGAACCCTGATGTCAACTATGAATTCAAGTGACAATGATGTATCAATGTAGGTTCATCAGTTGTAGCAAGTGTACCACTCTGGAGGGGGATGTTGATAGAGAGGCTGTGCATGTGTGGAGAGAAAGGGTATATGGGAAATCTCTACCTTCTGCTCAATTTTGCTGTGGATGTAAAACTGCTTTAAAAAAATAAAGTCTGTTTTTAAAGGGGAAAACAAAACAGCTTATCAATAGTAGTTTTCACAGTGCTTGCCCTCCTCTTGATATGTACCTTACAATAAGGAGGAAGAATCTTTTCTATGCCTTGGTAAATTATCATACTTAATTCCAACATCTTATCCTTCAACTTCTAACATTTTAATCTTTGTGATTTCAATGTTATTAAATGTATCTGAGAGCTTCTTTAATGCTCGATTTTTGTTTATGTCACTTGCTGTGGGATATTTTATCCTTTGTCACACCATTTTCTTCATTTATGTTGATTTTGCCTTTACTAAGTTTTTTGGCTGACTATTTAACCTCTCTAATGTCTGCAAAGTCAATTTTCCAATGGTCAGCTATTTCTTCTGCAATCCATTTACATTCCATTAAAATTTCACTTCCAGCACAATCACTTTTTGTTTCTTTGCTGCACTTTTCTTTGTTGCCTCTCTTTCTCTCTTATGATTATGCAGTTTTGTAAAATGTCATGTGGATTTATTATTGAGAGACAAGGAGGTAGCACAAGGACACCTTTTGCTGTCTGTGTGTGAACTGAATAACATGCACAGTGACCAATCACTGACAGACTGCGAAAGAAGTGACCTGATTTGTCACTGACTGTGATGTACATCTGTTATTTACATGGTGTTTTGTGGGCTACAGTACTAGCTATAAAATTTCTACTTTATGCAATTTCTCCCAGTTAATATATGGTGGTAACTGAAATTTCAATTGTGTTGCTGGGGGAGTGAATTATTTAATTAAACCAAGTAACTGAAATTAATGCATATGTGAGCTGTACATAGTAAGGACTGCCTATGTATCATAAATGTGGTAATATTCCAAACTAAGAAAAAACACTTAGAATAATGTAGAATAGGATAAGAAATTATCTTTCTGGTATGAGGAAATCTTTTCCTATGCAAAACATGAAACAAATATAAAAGAAGAGACGGATTTTAATGTCATAAAAATTGAAGAATTCTACATGACAAAAGTTAATCTAAGCAGAGTTAAGAGACAAATGAAAAAGTAGGAAATATAAACATATGACCAAGGTTTGGGCCAACAATTCCCTTCCTCCACAACAGTATTAGGAGTGAAAAATATCAGTCAAACCTTATGAATCAATAGATGAGAGTTTAAAACAAATTTCTCATACAGCACAGACTTCATTTTATGGAATGCAAAGTACCTTCCAACAGAAAAGGTGGAGAACAGCCAGTCTAACCCCAATTCTTTGCAACGCACTCAGAGAAACCTTGAGTAACTGTGTGGTAGATGAACCTCTTTTCAGTCATACAAGAAAAAAAAAAAAACAATTAGCAGAATGTCACTTTCTCTAGGGCAGAATTCCAATATTGTCTGTGCACGACTGAGCTTTGCAAAACATCAAAACACTCATTCTTTAGCAAGTCACTCTTAAACAATCAAGTGAGAAAGAAATGAAAAAGTTGATAAACTTGCCAGTTACATTTGTAGCTCTGATTCCTGAGTGTAATGATGATGGGAAATATCTGAATGCCATGCACGTGAACTTTAAAGGACATAAAGATTCAAATTAAGCAGAGTGAGAAAGAATGCATCTGATAATCCACCTCTGTGGAATTTTTTATAGTCTCATTTGGAAACTGTTGATTAAGTAAGGAGAGGATATAGACAGGAACAATTTAAATTGTGCCTAAATACCTCAAATATTCCTAAGGAATCCCGCAGACAACTGTGTCAGAGAGGGGCTGACAAATGGAGTATAATAAGCCCAGAGATCGTGCCCTTGTCAGCCGGCACACGGAGTGCATTACTGATCCTCAGCAAATCATTACTGATCCTCAGAAAAATGCACTGTGACTGGGTCTAAAACCTGACTGGAATTTTCTATAGATGTGTGATATTGGAGATGGGTTTGCAGCTCCACTTGCCAAATCACCTTTGCAAAGCACAGTATGTTGCAGGCAGTGGAACAAAGGCTGCTCTGACCTTTCTCAAGAAAAGGATTTAAAAAGTGCTAAGTTATCCCTGACAAAAAATGGAAATAGCAGACTATGAATAAGTGATTAATGCAAGTATCCATGATTCCTTGGCCAACTTCCATCTTGAAACTGGGGTATGGGTCTCAGATGCTGGTTGATTGGTCACAATCTCTCTAGACTGGTGCTTCATCAGGACTAGATAGGATAAGTTCCGGCCTGGGCATCTGGCATCTAGCACCAGATCTTTTTTTTGTTTGTTTTTGTTTTTTGTTTTTTTTTTCCTTTTTGTCTTTTTTCGTGACCGGCAACGGATCGCAAACCTCAGTGTCGCGCCCATACAGGACCGGGACCGGCAACGGAATCACAACCCTCGGTGCTGCTCCCGCACCTCGCTCAGCCAGTGAGCGGCCAGTCCGCATGTGGGATCCGAACCCTCAGTGAGAGCGCTACCACGCTTCCCAAGCGGCGCACTGTAGCAGTGCGCCACCGGCCGGCCCTAGCACCAGATCTTTATCTGCCCTTCTGGATGCCTTTAGACATGTCCCTGACATCTTTGCATGTATCATTTGTGTGTGTGTGCTTAAATATATGAAGTGGTGATAGCACTTCTTGGTGACATATTCTATTAGAAAACCCTCCATTACCAAGTGTAAACCAAACAATTAATGCTTTGTTTTAGTAAGTCTGCATAACAGTTTTCTGAGTTCTTCTGCTATGGCAAGGTTGATAAATAGACCAGGCAAACAAAGTGGAAGAGGAGACAGTACGTAATATTTTATCCAATGAAGTCTTGATACTCAAGAGTGACTCTTAACCAAGAATATGTAGTGGTTAAGAACACAGGTTAATGGTGGTTCAGAGTGTGCCCTAAAGTCAGACTGCCAAAATTTAAATCTCTACTCTGAAACATTGTAAGACCTGGGACAAATTACTTCCCCAAGTTTCAGTTTCTGCACCTGAGAAAATAATAGCACCTGTCTTGTGTTAGGCTGAATAATGTAACGCTCCTGTGCCAGAATATCCACATCCCAATCCCCAGAACCGGTGAGTGTTATCTTATGTGTCAAAAGGGATCTCCCAGATGGGATTAAGTGAAGTATCTTGAAAGGGGGAACTATTCTGGATTATCTGGGTGGACCTCAAATGCAACCACAAGGCAGAGAAAGATTTTACTACAGACAAAGAGAATGTGACAAATGAAGCCAAAAGCCAAGGAATGCTGGCAGCTACCAGATGCTGGAAAAGGCAAGGAAATAGATTCTTCCCTGGAGGCTCTGGTGGGAGCACAGCCCTGCCAAATCCTGATTTCAGTCCAGTGAAACTGGCTTCCAACTTCCTACCTTCAGAACTGTAAGAGAATAAATGTGTTTCATTTTAAGCCACCAATTTTGCAGTAATTTGTTACAGCAGCCATAAGAAACAAATACATACCTATACAGGACAGTTATTCCAATTAAAACATGTGACTGGAAACACAGTGCTGTGCTTGACCTGCAGTAGGTATGCTGTAAACGTACCCCATTCCTGCAAACTGAAGCTGTGGTTTTAAGGGATTATTGAAATTAACACAATGGCTACAACTTTTGTCCATGTTCATCCTGGTGATGACTGCCTAGATAACTGATAGATAGAATTCTCTTTTCATCCAACCTGCCTTTCTGAACTTTAAGGAAAACAAAGTCATATCTCAGTGGGTTCAGGTGCGATATTCCAATCACGTCTTGTTTTTCCATCCGGGTCTCCTCATCAGAAACTTCTGAATTTAAATTCTCCCCAGTTCCAGCATCTTTCATTGCGCCACCGGGCCGGCCCTGTCATTTCCTCTTTTGCCTTTAGTTCAGTTTCTTGTTAATTTAGTTCTTTCCCTAAACTTGGCTTATAATGAAGTGACATAGCCAACCAACAAAAGTTCACATGGTCTGATGTTAGATTCTAGGTTTTTGTCCCCTACTTATTGTGTGACATTGGGTAAGATATTTAGCCTCTCTGGGCCTCAGTTTCTTAAGAAAAAGTGGGGATTTTGGATAACACCTACCAATAGAGTTGTTATCCTGAGGATTAAATGAGTTAGGTTTGGCCATGCTCCTAAAATAGTGGTTATTATAAAGTAAGCATTGTAAGTGTTCATATTAATAACAATAAATACAAGTTCCAAGTTTATAACTTACTCAACTTTGTCATAACTTTTGATGCCCATCAAGGTTAGCCTCATAAGTATTTTAGAATTCTCTGGGCCCACATTTTCCCTGCATATGGGAGATATGTATTTAATAAAATCAGTAAAATGTCAGGGAAAATATTTTGGGGTGATAGTTCACAGTAGTAACTCAGGTATTTCACCATATTCAGTGTTTTGAAATTCCTACACAACAGCCTAGGCTAGCATAATGGCTCATTAAAAATTGACCTCATTTGTGCTTTGAACCCTTTACTTCAATGCAACCCCCCCACTAACCCCCATCTCTTTTCCTATTAACTTTCATCTGCCCTCTATCATGTGAAAACTTATTTCCAAGAAAATCTCTGATAGCCGTCATTAACAACTTAATGTTGATTTAAAGCAATGGCACTGTTTATCTCAGAGAGACAATTTTTTAGCAGAAGTTTTGTTTTATTTTATTTCTCTGGCCCCCCACCCTACTCCTGACTCCCTACCTTGGACAAACTCCTGACTCCCTACCTTGGACAAACCCCCATGGCTCTAAAACATAGCAGCTGTTTGATTCTATAAGCCTCAGTTTTCCTATTTGGAAGGCACATCTGAAGATGACATGCCTGTCCTGGGTCTTCTGCAAGGGCTATTCCCAGCCGTGTCTCAGGTCAAGTGTGAGCTTCTGCTCAGGAGGCACTTATTGCATCACATCACGTGACCACACTGGTGCAGGGAAGGTCTGGGCAGGCTCATGACAGTCAAGGGAAGTTTCCAAATCTCTAAGAAGAAAATATTTAGAGAAAGATGTGCATGCATGAATCTGAAATTCTCAAATTTTCCACAAGCCACCTTCTATTTCATGAGAAATGAATGTAGGAAAAATACCCTGCTTATTACTAACCAGGGTTTTAGCCTCAAATCCTATGTAAAATTTTTAATCTTATGAGATGTAAGGGGAGTTTGATGAGCTCTCATTTATGGCCTAAAGAGTGTTTGACACAACATAGAATGTGGACTATCTGCATTATGATCATCTGCAGTGATGGCTGAAATCCAGATTCCTGGCTGTACCCCAGATCTAGAAAATTAGGACGTTGAGGCAAGAATTCTACACACACACACACACACACACACACACACACACACACACACACAGTAATTAGTGATTAGCGAGCATTTCTGTCCTAGCCTAAAAGCAGTTTGTGAAGTTCCTTTGGGCCTCTTTCTTCTGGGACCATATCCTTATTTTGGTCTATAGCTTGCAAACTGGGTGAGGGAGAAACAAGTGTTCTGGAAAAAAAAGAGATTCAGTCAAATGCACAATATTAGGTTTGAAAATATGAAATACTTTCCTATGAACAAAGAACATGAGGAGCAAAAAAGAGGAAAGCAATTCAAATTTTAGGAAGAGCAATAAAATCTGTATGAGAAGATAATAGTGAAGTAAAAGGCAACCCAACACATAGCATGCTTTTAAGCAACTGATGTAAAAGATAGAAGCTGGGGCATTTACCTACGGAGAAGACAACATGATCCTATCACACTATTTTCCCCAGGACAGAACAATACTTAAAGTCAATGCAATTTATTGGTTTCCAACTCCTAGGGTCAACCTAGGGATAAAACATAGGACACTCACTGCAATTGCACGACAAAATGTAAATGTTCACACCACAAACAAAAGCAAACGTGTTCTCAACAGAGGTGAGGTGTACAAGGTGAAGGAAGGCAGAGAAACTGTGGGCTCACAAACCATTTTATGCATAGAGAAAACATGAGTTTAAGGTGAAAGCTGATAAAACAAATTAATAATAATAGCGAATTTTTCTTAAGAGCTTCTGTGTGTTGGATCCTAAGAGCTTCAAATACATTATTTCCCTTTATAATCAACAGCAACCCCCTGAGGTGGGTATTAATATCCTTCTTCTTGGTTTATAGATGAGGAAACACAGGCATAGAAAGGTTATTTAAATTACTTGGGGTTGAATAGCTAAAAAGCTGAAGAATAAGGGTTCCAAAGAAGGTAGTCCATTTCCAGATCAATGCTTTTAGCCACTATTGTACCACTTTCTTCATCAAGAAAACTAGCAGAATTACATGAAGTTTTAAAACAGAACTGGCAAAATTAATGAAATTAATATTATGCATTGGAAAGGAAGGGGGGAATTAGTGGGAGTGGGAGTTTACCCTCCTCCCTAATCTTAGGGTGGTAAAAATATTGTCTAAAATGGATATGCCACAATAGAGCAGGATAAGCATAACATTTAGAATTATAAGGATAACATTGAAGTAGCTAAAAATTTGCTCCGGAAAAGGGAACTGAGGTGGCAAGGGCTGAATTTCAGTAATATTTGAGTTGATATCATAGGTATTATTTTCATTAAAAATAAAAGAATATTTCTATTTGCTTAAAAATAGTTTCTGCTATGTAAGTGCATCCATAAATGAAAATAAAATCGTTTTTACATCTGTCATTTATTTAAAGTTTGCCTTATCAGGATCACTATTTTTAGTTGAAACCCTTTTTAAAAAACGTGTCAAGAGGTATTAAAAATTTCTCTGTGGTAGTTTTGCCAGTCATGGTAGAGAGAGGGCGCAGGACTAGTAGAAGCAACTGAATTTTAACCCAGTTTCTGAGAAGCAATTCTGACTACAAAGGGCAGGCAATTCTGTGCAGCCAGGGAGCAGGAGCTTTGATGCTCTGGAACTGTAACAAACAGCTTAGAGTAAATGAATCAGGCAGCAGGGCGCCTGGAGCAGTCCAGGAATCTCTCTGTGATGGTTTTCTTTGTTTTTACAGGGCTAATCTCATAAATATTGCACTAGGCACAGTGCTGTGCATTTTTGGTCTCAGTTATCATAGTTTTCAATGTGGTTACTGCATAAGGGTAAGCACTTTTATACCCCCTTTTAAATGGGGTTCTCCTATTTGAATTTCCTAGTAAAGTCAGTCAGAGCACCATTGCCTAAGGAGCTCACTCACTGAGCATCCATATACATGTATATGATCCCTATCATTCTATCTGTCAATTATCTATCTCTCTATATATGCACCTATCCTCTATCTGTGTTAGTCTGCTTATGCTACCATGGCAAACTACCATAGACGGGTGGCTTTGATAGCAGACATTTATTTCTTACAATTCTGGAGGCTGACAAGTAGAAGATAAAGGCAGAATACGTTCTTGGTGAGAGCTCTCTCCCTCGTTTGCAGAGGGCCACCTTCTTGCTGTGTCCTCACTTGGTGGAGAGAGACAGCTCTGGTGTCTCTTTCTCTTCGTATAAGGCACTAATCCTGTCATGAGAGCTTCACCTTTATGATTACATATAAACCTGATTACATTTAAACCTATTTACATCCCAAACGTCCTCTCTTCCTAATACCATCATCTTGGGGGCTAAAGATTCAAACATAAATTTGGGGGGGGTAGGGAGACACAAACATTCAGTCCATAACTCAGTCACTCTTTCTGTCTATATATCTGTCCATCCATCCATCCATCCATCCATCCATCCATCCATCCATCCATCCATCCATCCATCCATCCATCCATCCATCCATCCATCCATCCATCCATCCATCCATCCATCCATCCATCCATCCATCCATCCATCCATCCATCCATCCATCCATCCATCCATCCATCCATCCATCCATCCATCCATCCATCCATCCATCCATCCATCCATCCATCCATCCATCCATCCATCCATCCATCCATCCATCCATCCATCCATCCATCCATCCATCCATCCATCCATCCATCCATCCATCCATCCATCCATCCATCCATCCATCCATCCATCCATCCATCCATCCATCCATCCATCCATCCATCCATCCATCCATCCATCCATC
>NW_007734333.1:34045-50589 GCF_000696425.1 Galeopterus variegatus | reverse complement strand
CGCCACCGGGCCGGCCCTGTCATTTCCTCTTTTGCCTTTAGTTCAGTTTCTTGTTAATTTAATTCTTTCCCTAAACTTGGCTTATAATGAAGTGACATAGCCAACCAACAAAAGTTCACATGGTCTGATGTTAGATTCTCGGTTTTTGTCCCCTACTTATTGTGTGACATTGGGTAAGATATTTAGCCTCTCTGGGCCTCAGTTTCTTAAGAAAAGTGATTAGCGAGCATTTCTGTCCTAGCCTAAAAGCAGTTTGTGAAGTTCCTTTGGGCCTCTTTCTTCTGGGACCATATCCTTATTTTGGTCTATAGCTTGCAAACTGGGTGAGGGAGAAACAAGTGCTCTGGAAAAAAAAGAGATTCAGTCAAATGCACAATATTAGGTTTGAAAATATGAAATACTTTCCTATGAACAAAGAACATGAGGAGCAAAAAAGAGGAAAGCAATTCAAATTTTAGGAAGAGCAATAAAATCTGTATGAGAAGATAATAGTGAAGTAAAAAGCAACCCAACACATAGCATGCTTTTAAGCAACTGATGTAAAAGATAGAAGCTGGGGCATTTACCTACGGAGAAGACAACATGATCCTATCACACTATTTTCCCCAGGACAGAACAATACTTAAAGTCAATGCAATTTATTGGTTTCCAACTCCTAGGGTCAACCTAGGGATAAAACATAGGACACTCACTGCAATTGCACGACAAAATGTAAATGTTCACACCACAAACAAAAGCAAACGTGTTCTCAACAGAGGTGAGGTGTACAAGGTGAAGGAAGGCAGAGAAACTGTGGGCTCACAAACCATTTTATGCATAGAGAAAACATGAGTTTAAGGTGAAAGCTGATAAAACAAATTAATAATAATAGCGAATTTTTCTTAAGAGCTTCTGTTTGTTGGATCCTAAGAGCTTCAAATACATTATTTCCCTTTATAATCAACAGCAACCCCCTGAGGTGGGTATTAATATCCTTCTTCTTGGTTTATAGATGAGGAAACACAGGCATAGAAAGGTTATTTAAATTACTTGGGGTTGAATAGCTAATAAGCTGAAGAATAAGGGTTCCAAAGAAGGTAGTCCATTTCCAGATCAATGCTTTTAGCCACTATTGTACCACTTTCTTCATCAAGAAAACTAGCAGAATTACATGAAGTTTTAAAACAGAACTGGCAAAATTAATGAAATTAATATTATGCATTGGAAAGGAAGGGGGGAATTAGTGGGAGTGGGAGTTTACCCTCCTCCCTAATCTTAGGGTGGTAAAAATATTAAATTACATGAAGTTTTAAAACAGAACTGGCAAAATTAATGAAATTAATATTATGCATTGGAAAGGAAGGGGGGGAATTAGTGGGAGTGGGAGTTTACCCTCCTCCCTAATCTTAGGGTGGTAAAAATATTGTCTAAAATGGATATGCCACAATAGAGCAGGATAAGCATAACATTTAGAATTATAAGGATAACATTGAAGTAGCTAAAAATTTGCTCCGGAAAAGGGAACTGAGGTGGCAAGGGCTGAATTTCAGTAATATTTGAGTTGATATCATAGGTATTATTTTCATTAAAAATAAAAGAATATTTCTATTTGCTTAAAAATAGTTTCTGCTATGTAAGTGCATCCATAAATGAAAATAAAATCGTTTTTACATCTGTCATTTATTTAAAGTTTGCCTTATCAGGATCACTATTTTTAGTTGAAACCCTTTTTAAAAAACGTGTCAAGAGGTATTAAAAATTTCTCTGTGGTAGTTTTGCCAGTCATGGTAGAGAGAGGGCGCAGGACTAGTAGAAGCAACTGAATTTTAACCCAGTTTCTGAGAAGCAATTCTGACTACAAAGGGCAGGCAATTCTGTGCAGCCAGGGAGCAGGAGCTTTGATGCTCTGGAACTGTAACAAACAGCTTAGAGTAAATGAATCAGGCAGCAGGGCGCCTGGAGCAGTCCAGGAATCTCTCTGTGATGGTTTTCTTTGTTTTTACAGGGCTAATCTCATAAATATTGCACTAGGCACAGTGCTGTGCATTTTTGGTCTCAGTTATCATAGTTTTCAATGTGGTTACTGCATAAGGGTAAGCACTTTTATACCCCCTTTTAAATGGGGTTCTCCTATTTGAATTTCCTAGTAAAGTCAGTCAGAGCACCATTGCCTAAGGAGCTCACTCACTGAGCATCCATATACATGTATATGATCCCTATCATTCTATCTGTCAATTATCTATCTCTCTATATATGCACCTATCCTCTATCTGTGTTAGTCTGCTTATGCTACCATGGCAAACTACCATAGACGGGTGGCTTTGATAGCAGACATTTATTTCTTACAATTCTGGAGGCTGACAAGTAGAAGATAAAGGCAGAATACGTTCTTGGTGAGAGCTCTCTCCCTCGTTTGCAGAGGGCCACCTTCTTGCTGTGTCCTCACTTGGTGGAGAGAGACAGCTCTGGTGTCTCTTTCTCTTCGTATAAGGCACTAATCCTGTCATGAGAGCTTCACCTTTATGATTACATATAAACCTGATTACATTTAAACCTATTTACATCCTAAACGTCCTCTCTTCCTAATACCATCATCTTGGGGGCTAAAGATTCAAACATAAATTTGGGGGGGGTAGGGAGACACAAACATTCAGTCCATAACTCAGTCACTCTTTCTGTCTATATATCTGTCCATCCATCCATCCATCCATCCATCCATCCATCCATCCATCCATCTATCCATCCGTCCTTATGTGTCGAACTATAACAACGATATTTATGTGGCTTCTCTACATTATTTCATCCCATCCTTTCCAAAACCTTGTGAGGCCATAATAAAAGCACTGAGTTCACCGAGACTCTTGAAGGTTGAGCCATTTGCTTGTGACGACACAACCAGTAGATGGTGATGATGATGGAATTTCAACCCACATCTTCTCTGTCCTCCAGTACTCTCACCCCCTTGTCTCTTTCCCCCCAAATGCTGATTCAATCCCAGCCACATTAGCTTACAAACTGTTCCCTGAGAAAATATGCATCCTTCCCCTGAGCCTTTGTGGTGATGATTATTCCCATGATCTGGAAGGCTCTTTTCTCAGATATCTGACTCAATTGCCCCTTTTAGACTTTGGTCAAGTTTCACCTTCACAGAGAGACTTGTCCTATCCACAGTTTGAATTGAAACCTGCCTCTCTCTTACCCACAGTATCAATCTTCCATATAGTGTGTTAGTCTCCATAGCATTAATTACTAATAACCAGATAATTTGCTTACATTTGCTGTTTCTTTTCTCTCCTCCAACTAGGATGTAGGCTCTACAAAGCCAGTAATTTGCCTTCTTGAAATTGACACTACTACTTACAATAGTCCATAGCACATCTCAGATGGATACACTAAACTGACAAATAAGTGAATGAACTGCCTTCCAAATGTCATGTGGATCTCCCACAGGCATCTCCCAGTATTAAAAGTAGAATATACATATTTTTATAAAAAATAGGCTGGGTAGGAAGACTGGAGTCCCTGGTGGTGGTGATGGGAGTAGCTGGTACCTGCACAGGTGGGGAGGGCTGGCCTGAGGGGGGCGAGCTTCTGCCCTGGCCTCTGTCCCCTCCCACAAGGCCTCCTCTTCATCCTCCAAGACCTTGCTCCTCGGTCCACACTCGGTGCTCTCTGAGGCACCCTGGTCTTCCTTGGAGCTCTATGGGGACAGGACAATAGAAACATGTACTGTTGTCCTAGAAGCTTCAGCATGACAAGAAAGACATGAAAAATCCTACACGTGACTTTATGTAGTTTGAATCTTGCTTCTTTGGGTTTTCATTGGAGTGTTTTTTTCTCTCATGGAACTGTGTTTGTGTATCAGGCCTATGACATACAAGAGCTTCAGAACCAAGAATCATAGAGATCAGTAAAAATATTTATTATAAGTTTTTAGTTAAAAATTCTGTTAAAATAACATTGCACATTATTCATATGTTATAGATTTGGTTTTAGCCTGGGCACCAAAGATTCCTTTCTCAGTATGTCAGCACAAGTTTGGACTTCAATGACCAACAAACATGGAGGTTGGTAGGATAGAAAAGTTTTGCTGAGACCCAAATTCTGTTTGAAAATAAGGGAAATATTATGAGCCTTTCTGACCAATCCAGGAGTAGAAATTATTTACAGTTATGACATTTAACCATAATTTTTTGTGTACATTTGAGGAGCGTTCAAAATGAAAAAAAAAATCTCTTGAAATTGTTTGCTTATTTGAACAAAAATAACTAGTTGGTACAAATTTTGGACATATAATTTCCTGTAGATACTCTCAAAAATATGATCACATGTCAGACTTATTTGAAAACAATGGATTAAATTCATGTTATTTTCAGTTTTCTCCCCCAAAGAGGAAAAATTTATTTAACACATGATGGTGTTGAAGCTTCAGGACAACAGGAGGGAATTTGCATAGGGTAACCCAGAAAAAAATCCATTTGATTTTTCTTGTCACATAGGAATAGGTGGACAATATGCTTTGCTGAAATATAAAATTTTCTCTGTCTTTGTAAAGCAAAATAACATTACATGGAAAGTGGTAATTCTGAGATAATTTGGCTTGACAGAAGCAAAATATTGAGATAAAATTTGTCAAGTGAACATTTTTCAAAAAATTAATAACTAGTAAAAATATTTTAAGTATAGTAGTGATTTATAGTTGCCAAGTGAGATTACCTTAAATTTGATACTTTTTAAAGCACCAACCTCTAGTCAATAAAATGATCCTGGGGGTGGCCAGCATTGGATGGAATTATGGAACTAGCAATATGGCATAACTGACAGTCTGTGGTTGTGCACTCTCACTTTCTCTTTTCTTGTCCTGATCACCGATGTTCCATGGTAAGTCATGCAGAGTTCATGTGGGGACATATGGTGTAATCCATTGAGCTCATTAAGTAAACTAATTCTCTAAAGTAACTTCATTTCCTTGTTTTCAGTCCCTCTTCTCTCTTCTACATTTTTCTATAACCAGGGCACTGCAGAAACAGACAACCTTTGAGCAGCCCCTTCTTGGGGTATTCTTTTCTTGATTGTTTCATTCATTAACTTCCAGGCAACTCTCTGTTTTTGAAAACTGCATCAAAACCTTTCTGTGGTTGATGACTTCCATATTCTCTTGGCTTTTCTTGTTATACCAACTTTGGTATTTTGACACGTTTATTTAAATATGGTTTCAGAATGTAAACATGTGTTTCTGGTCTGTCATTTCAAACTGAAAGTCCCTGTTGATTCTAGTATCCAACATTCCTATAGGAGAAAACCAACCTTAACATGAAGAGACATAACATTCAGGGCTTCAACTTGAACAATTGCTAAGGATTCAGAATATGGTAGTTCCTAATGGAGAAATAATTACCTATCTCATGGCATTGACTTGAATTTTAAATTAGGTAATTAACATGAAAATGTTTTGTAAAGATTAAAGCTCTATAAAAGCATTTTGTATTTTTATTTTACTTGTTATATTATCTTTACCTGACAGCTATCTATGACATTATTTATGTGAGATAGTGCCTATTGGTTTACTGTTTCAAAAACCAGGCTATATTTTTCAATAGCTCAATAGAAATGGCATTGTTTGTGAACTTGGGGATGAAGCTATCAATGTTTCTTGACAACTGTCACTTCACAATATTTTCAGCAACTAATTTATTCATGCATTTCTCCTTCCAATTTTTCTGAGGACCTTTTACCAGCCAGATGCTTTACTTCAGTTGTTGGCAAATATATTCCAGATTTTAAATATTTTAGGCCTCGTGGGCTACATATAATTTCTGTAGCTTCTCCTCCTTCTCTCCTTCTTCTTCAACAACTCCTTCCAAATACAAGAAACATTCTCAGCTCACAGGTCACACAAAAACAGGCTGAGAGGCCAAATTCATCTGCCTCACACAAAAACTTAGTTTTGAGGCTTTTCTTCAAATGCCCAATTTACAACAATAATGACAACAAAATTGTAAGATATACAAAGGAACAAGGAAACATGACCCATTTAAAGGAACGATATAAATTGATAGAAACCATTTCTGAGGAAGGGCAGACTTGTCAGGTAAAATCTTCAAAATAACTTTCCTAAATATTCTGAAAGAACCAAAGCACAACATTGACAAAGAAATAAAGGAATTCAGAAAACCTATATGGGAATAAGCTGAGAATATCAACAAAGAGACAGAAGTTATAAAAAGCAATCACTCAATTCTGGAGCTGAAAAATACAATCACTGGATTGGAAGGTTCCCTAGAGGTGCTCAACAGAAGATTGGAGCAGGCAGAAGAATCAGTAAAGTCAAATATAGCACATTGGAAACTATCCAGTTTGGGGAACATAAAGGAAAAAAGAATGAATAAAGTGAAAATAGCTTAAGTTACTTGTGGGACACCATCAAGAGGACAATTATAGGCATTATGAGAGTTTCAGAAGAAGAGAGAGTAAAAGGGTCAGAGATTATTTGAAAGAGCAGTGCCTGAAAAACTTCCCAAATTTGATAAAAGATATGAACTTAGAAATCCAAGAAGCTCAGTCAATTCCAAATAAGGTAAACCCAAAGATACCTACACTGAAGCATGTTACCAAACTACCAAAACAAAAGAGAACATCTTGTAAAGCATCAAGAGAGAAGTGACTCATCATATAGAAACCATCATAAGAAACATCAGACATTTTGGAATCCAGGGTTGGTGGGATGATATATTTAAAGTCTTAATAAAAAAAAAAAAAGAAATTGTCAACTGAGAAATGTGTATCCAGCAAAACTGTCCAACTTAAGTGAGGGAATGACATTTTGGAATCCAGGGTTGGTGGGATGATATATTTAAAGTCTTAATAAAAAAAAAAAAAAGAAATTGTCAACTGAGAAATGTGTATCCAGCAAAACTGTCCAACTTAAGTGAGGGAATACTGAAGACATTCCTAGATACTCAGAAACAAAATTTGATGTAGTTTCATACCATTAGGTCTGCTTTATAAGAAATTCTCAAGGAAATCCTTCAGATTGAAATGGAAGGATGCTAGACAGTAACTCAAAGCAGTCTTTTTCGAAGTCTTCCAAAAAATGGAAGAGAAAGAAATAACATTATATCTCATTCTATGAGGCCAGCACTAACCTGATACTGAAGCCAAACACACTAGAAGAAAAGAAAACTACAGGCTAATATCCCTCATGAATATTGATGTAAAAATCTTCAAGAAAATACCAAAAAGCTGAATTCAGCTGAATTGTAAAAGAATTATACACTCTTACGAAGAGGGATTTATTTCTATAATGTGTGGTTGTTCAAAATATGAAAACCAATTTTGCTGGTTATGTTTAGGTGTCAACTTGACTAGATTAATAAATATATAGAAACCTGATAAAACATTATTTTGTGGTGTATCTATGAGGATATTTACAGAAGAGACTAACATGTAAGCCTGAGTAGACCAGGTGAGGAAGAATCACCCTCAATATGGGCAGACACCATCCAATCTACTGCGGTCCTGGAGAGAACAATAACAGAGGAAAAAGCAAATCTTTCACTCTATTTTTGCTGGAGCTGGGATACACTTTTCTCTCCTATCGGTGGACATCCAAGCTCAAGACTCTTTAGACTTTCAGTTCTGGGACTTACGCCAGTGGCACCCTGACTCTCCAGCCTTTGTTCTCAGACTGAGAATCTCACCATCAGCTTCTCTGGTTATGAAGCTACTAGATGCAGACTGAGCCATGCTACCAGCATCCTTCTCTGGTTATGAAGCTACTAGATGCAGACTGAGCCATGCTACAGTTTACAGACAGCCTATCATGGGACTCCTCAGTCTTTACTATCACATGAGCCAATTCCCCTATAAAGTCCTCTCATATGTTTACATACACATCCTATTGGTCTGTCTCTCTGGAGAACTCTGATTAATACATTAATTAAATACACCACATTAAGAGAAAGATGAATAAAAGCAAACACATGATCATCTCAATTGATGCAGCAAAAGAATTTGACAAAGTTCAACCCCTTTCATGATTAAAAAGACTCAATAAACTAGAAATAAAAGAACTATCTCAACATAATCAAGTCCATATATGAAAAATTTACAGCTAACATTATACTCAATGGTGGAAGACTGAAAACTTTTCCTCTAAGATTAGGTGTAAGACAAGAATGACTTTTTTCACTACTTCTACTTAACACATAAAGTTCTGGCCAAAGCAATTAAGCAAGAAAAAGAATCAAAAGACATCCAAATTGGAAAAGAAGAAGTAAAATTAACCCCCTTCATAGATGACTTAATTTTATACGTAGAGAACCGTAATGATTAAAAGAAAAAAATCCAAACCAGTTAGAGCTTATAAATAAATTCAACAGAGTAGCATGACACAAAATCAACACACACAAAAATCAGTTGTTTCCAAACACTAACAATGAACAATCCAAACAAAAAAAATTAATAAAACAATTCCATTTACCGTTATATCAAAAAGAACAAAATACTTAGGGATAAATTTAATCAAAGAGATGAAAGATTTATACACTGAAAAACTGCAAAACATTGTTCTGTAAAATTGAAGGAGACATAAATAATTGGAAAGGCATCCATGTTTATGGATTGGAAGATAACATTTTTAATATGATAGTTCTACCTAAAATAATCTACCAATTCAATGCAATCCCTATTAAAATCCCAATGATGCTTTTTCAAGCAATAGAAGAACCCATTCTAAAATTCGTATGGAATCTCAAGGGACTATGAATAGCCAAAATGAACTAGAAAAAGAAGACCAAATTTGGAGAACTCATGTTTTCACTTCAAAACTTACTTAAGACTATGGTAATGAAAACAGTGTGGAACTGGCATAAAGACAGACTAATTGAAAAATGGAATAGAATAGAAGGCCCAGAAATAAGCCCTTGGGGATATGGCCAAATTATTTTCAATAAGGGTGCCAATATTACTCAATGAGAAGAGAACAGTCTTTTCAATAAATGGTGTTGGGAAAACTGGATATCCACATGTAAAACAATGAAGTTGGACCTTACCTGGTACATGTACAAAAATTAACTTAGATCTAAGACCTAAATATAAGGGCAAAAAGAGCAAAAAGCATAAAACTCCTAGAAGAAAAAATAGGGAAAAGACTCATGATATTGTTCGTGAGAGTGATTTATTGGGTATGACACTAAAATCATATTTAATAACAAAAAACATATGAGTTGAACTTCATAAAAATTAAAAACATTTGTGCATTAAAGCACACTATCAAGAAAGTGAAAAGATAATCCACAGAATGAGAGAAAATATTTGAAAATCATATACATGATAAGGGATTAAGGTCCAGAATATTTGAAGAAATCCTTCAACTTAACAACACAAAAACAAACAATCCAATTTAAAAATGGGCAAAGGACTTGAATAGACATTTCTATTCCAAAAAAATATATGCAAAAGGTCAATAAATATATGAAAAGACGCTTGATATCACTATTTAGGAAAATGCTAATCAAAACCATGAGATACCACCTCACTCCCATAGAGATGGCTACTTTAAAAAAAAAAGAAACAGAAAATAACAAGTATTGGTAAGGACTTGGAGAAATCGGAACTCTTGTGCACCATTGGTGGTAATGTGAAATGGTATAGTCACTGTAGAAAAGCCACACGGTGGTTCCTTAAAATGTTAAATATAGAATTACCATGTGATCCAGCAATTCCACTGCCAGGTATAAACCCCAAAGAATTGAAATCAGGGACTTGAACAGATATTTGTATACCAATGCATTATTCACAATAGTTAAAAGCTGGTAACATCCCAGATGTACATAGATGGATCAATGCATAACAAAGTGTGATATATACAGACAATGTAATATCATTCAGGCTTCAAAAAGAATAAAATTGTGATATGTAGTACAACATGGATAACCCTTGAACATACTATGCTAAGTGAAATAAGCCAGATACAAAAGGATGAATATTACACAATTACACTAAACTGATGTATTTAGAATAGCAAAGTCATAGAAACAGAGGAGAGTAGTAGGTACTAGGGGCTGGCATGAGTGGGTAATGGGGGTGTTGTTGTTCAACGGGTATAGAGTTCTACATTGGGATGATGAAAAAGTTTGGGGCACGGATAGTGGTGATGTTTGTAAAACATTGTAATTGCGATTAATGCTACTGAATTTACAGTTAAAAATGATAAAGTGGAAACTATTATGTGTATTTTGCCACAGCAAAAATAAATAAATAAATACATACATACATAAATAATAATAAATAAATAAAAATAAAGCTAAGTGGGCAATTGAGGCTGAAGCAAAGAAAAACCTCAGGAAGGGGTGGCATGTAAGAATGATAAAGGGGATAAACCATTTCCTGATCTAATGACTGTTAGACCTCAGAATTAGTAGGTTGTTAAAGATGAAATGAAAGCCAGGTCCTTCCAAAATTTAACCCTTGTAAAGAGACCATGGAAACAGAAGGATAAGAGAACTCAGAGCCATCCCTCCAAAATTCTAGTGGACCTCATCACTAAAATAGCATCCATATCTTTGTAACATTTAAAGACTCTTTTTATATTGTTATATGGATAAGAACACTTTAAAGTACATCATCATTTGATCTTTAAAACAAGCAACAGTTTGAGATTGTCATTGTTTCTTCCTACTGACTATGCACCATCAAAGTCCAATTCATTATCAAGCCCATTGGGTTCTGCTTCTTGAGTAGTTTTTAAATTTTTGCTCTGGTTGTCATGGCAAGGCCTTGTTGTTTCTGTGGCAGTTACTAATTCTGTGTCTCCCCCATTGGCTTGGTCCTCAAAGTTTTCATAAGAGTAGTCTAACTGAAATGCAAATGTGGTCATATCAGTTGAGCCATGGTCCAATAGCTTTGTGTTTGCAGATATTTGTGATGCCTGAATCTCCGTGCAGTTTCTCCTGCAATTCCCATTTCACTTTCCATAACTGTATGAACAATTCACTACGTTGAATTATGTTTTTTATTCCCCAAGAATTTCTTTATCCCTGTTGTGTACCTAGACAACTCATTTCACCTTTCAAAAGTCATCTTACTTATTATCTCTTTTTCTAGTGCTGTGATCACAATCTCATTTTTGCCACCATTGCACCTTCACTTACCAGATTTGTTGTGTACCTAGACAACTCATTTCACCTTTCAAAAGTCATCTTACTTATTATCTCTTTTTTTAGTGCTGTGATCACAATCTCATTTTTTCCAGCATTGCACCTTCACTTACCAGGTTGTTGCACTTGCCATACTGTGTTGTAATTGTACTTTTTACACATCTCTGTCCTTTCCTGGAAAACAGGTTCCTTGAGCCCAGGACTACCTTTATTTCATCTATTGATGTTGCCGTAGCATGTTACTTGGTCTGTGGTGGTTGGCTATAAAAATGAGATTTGGATAAATTAAAAATAGTTATGTACATATTACTTATCACCTTACAGATATAACAGAAAAAACAAAAAGTGTAAAAAATGAAAAACAAAAAAGACAAAAGCATTAGCATTGGTGCCTAAAGTTCACCTCTAGTGAGTAGTTGTAGTGCTTGACTCGTTACCATGCTCTTTCCACTATTTCATACATTCCTTCCTTGTGTCTTTTCTGTGTTTCCATCTGTCTTTAGAACTAATCTAACAGAAGCAGGTAGGAGGGTAGGACTAGGCCACAGGCAATACTTGGCTGATATAGAAAGAAAATTGTGTGTATTGCTGGTGAGAAAATACCGAAGCATAAAGGTCTGCATCTCCCCTTTCAGGCCTATGTAGGGATCTGCTTTCAAAGAGTTTTATTAGCAGATAATCAAGATGTTTTTGCACAAGGCTCCTGATTAGCTATCAGTGTACTCAGAGTAAATCAGGGATAAAGCAGTTTCTGATTTGTTTTACATTTTAAATGTGGGGTTTTGGGGGGAAGAGGGTGCAGGAATGCTTGTTCCCTGCTCCTCCTGATGTTTCAGTCCTGTCAAGAGAAGGGTTTATTTTTAAAGATGGGACATTTATATAATATAATGCTCAAATTATATTATTAGAATGCTTGTACAGACTTTTAACCTCATTGTCAAATTTCTGTGGCTGTTTATATTATAGGATGGCTAATAGAGTAGAGAATTGGTTTTTATCATTGGATATCAAGAGCATTGGAGTTGATTTAATTAATGCATTTTCTCACCCATTTCAGAGACTTCTGGGGCATACATCTAAGTTGACCACCAGCAGTCACAAGAGGGAGGCTACCCAAATGAGTAGTCCCATGAAAATGGCAGTAGGACTACCCTAATAGACTTCTGATCCTTTTTCCTAAAGGGTATAGCCATATTCCATTGGTTATAGGCTTAAAGGCATAGTTCAATGCATTAAGAAAGTTCAGAGCACGGTAGTGTTAGTGAAAGTTTTTAATCTTTATTCCTAATGTTGCCTCTATGAGAAGGAAATTTTATTAGTATGCTTTTGACATCCCTGCCCTTTTATTCACTGACACTGGGTAGGTGATGCGGCCTGTCTGGTAAAGTTGAGAAGAATAACTGGCCATGCTTTATTCAGCTTTTCTTTTCTTCATCTGGGGAGTGAGCCTGCCAAAAGAGAAATATGTTCTCTGCTCCTCCATACTACGTGGGCATGGATCTTACATGTGCTGGCCATGCTTTATTCAGCTTTTCTTTTCTTCATCTGGGGAGTGAGCCTGCCAAAAGAGAAAAAAGTTCTCTGCTCCTCCATGCTACGTGGGCATGGATCTTACATGTGCATGCCTCTTTCACACGGGGCTTGCCTAGAACCAGCTGGCTGCAACACTGTGGAGTTCAGTTAGCAGACTCGCTTGGCTCTCTCATTAAGCCAACCTTTGCAACATGGGCTCTATCAGTAAAAAACATGACATCAGGGCTAGCTATAATGTGCGGGGCCCAGTGCAAACCAAAAATGCAGGGCACCTTGTTCAAAATGAAAAGAAAAAGTGCTTTCAAAGGTATTTTCACTGGGTTGAATAGTGCTCCCCAAATTCATGTCTACCTGGAACTTGTGAATGTGACCTTTTATAGAAATAAAGATAGAAGTTTTTTTCCAGCTGTAATCAAGTTAAAATGAAATTATACTGGATTAAGGCACTAAAGCCAATGACTAATGTTCTTATAAGGAGAAAGATATTTGGAAACACACAGACAAATAGAGGGAAGACAGCCACGTGATGACAGAGGCAGAGACTGAAGTGATGCACATATGGGGCCATGGATCACCAAAGGTTTCTGACAACCTCTAGAAGCTACAAGAAGCAAGGAATGATTCTTCCTTTGAACGTTTGGAGGGAATATGACCCTGCCAACACCATGATTTTAGGGCTTCTAGCCTCCAGAACTGTGAAAGAATAAATTTCTGTTATTTCGGCCACCTGTTTTGCGGTACTTTGTTACAGCAGACTTAGGAAAGTAATACAGCACTAAAATATGAAGTTTTTTTTCTTCTGAGTTTTCTCAACTTCCATGGGTTTTTTAACTTGTTACTGAATATTTTTCTAACAAATTAAAATAAAAATTTGAATTATTAGCATAAATTTTACCATTCCTCTTTATATCAGGCAATGCTAGCTTTACATTCAAATATAAGAACATTTATATGATATGAAAAATCACCAAAAGAAACCCCCAGACAATTTCTATTTTGTAGCTTGTATATGAATGTGTTACTTTTCTCTCTCTCTCTTTAAAGCCACAACAGTGGAAATGCTATACAAACGACTGTCTTTATTTCACTTCTTGTTATGCACACGTTCTACTGAAACTCTCTACTTTCAGTTTCCTGATGAGTTAGGAAGTACTAAAAGGAAAAGGAACTATGGGTTGCTCTCTCTTTCCATTTTTCTCTATGTCATCGTTTTCAGCATGAACAGTTGGCTATACTGGAAAATAACATGTATAAGGAAGAACAGGATGGAAAATGTGGGCTCGGAGCTGCCAATACCTTCTCTCATTGAGACATAAATGTGTTGATATGAGCACGTGCACAGAATTCTGATGCACTCACCGTGCGTGGGCATTCAGCAAGACTCAGAGAAGACATGCTATGGAGGCTACGTAGTGAGCATCGTGAACACTGCATGTGGAAGGGACAGTGGGAACGGTGGCACACACACGTATTGCATGTATCTCTTTCTGAGTTAGGAAGTACTAAAAGGAAAAGGAACTATGGGTTGCTCTCTCTTTCCATTTTTCTCTCTGTCATCCTTTTCAGCATGAGCAGTTGGCTATACTGGAAAATAACATGTATAAGGAAGAACAGGATGGAAAATGTTCTTCCAGGATGGCTCGGAGCTTGCCAATACCTTCTCTCATTGAGACATAAATGTGTTGATATGAGCACGTGCACAGAATTCTGATGCACTCACTGTGCGTGGGCATTCAGCAAGATTCAGAGAAGACATGCTATGGAGGCTACGTGGTGAGCATCGTGAACACTGCATGTGGAAGGGACAGTGGGAACGGTGGCACACACACGTATTGCATGTATCTCTTTTATGTTCCATTGTCCAGCTGACTTCACTTTAAAAACACAAGTTCAAAGATAACATTATCAAGNATGTTCCATTGTCCAGCTGACTTCACTTTAAAAACACAAGTTCAAAGATAACATTATCAAGAATTTAAGACAGAAAGAGCAAAACATGAAACCAAGCATGGGGTCCTTCTGACCATGGGGCCTTGGCCACTGCACGTATTCCATGCCCATGAAGCCAGCCCTGGGTGACATTTTGACCTCCATCTTTAGGCTTTCATCTCATTTCTTGACTTATTTGGAATTGTGTGGGGAAGCGTGCTCTTTATTGCTCACCACTTTGGAGACTGCAGCAAAATGTTCTACTCAAGCTGAGACCTCTTCTCTCACCCACTTCATAACTCGAATGTCACTTATTACCTACCACATTCTCTTGGAACTTAGCATGTAGTGTTAAATGGTAAGCGTTCACAGCAGAGATCAATACGTTTGTCAGACTCAAGAACTTTGTATGTAAAGTAAGGTCTACAGGAATTATAATAACCGATCGGCCCTTAGCATAGCTGGGAAAATTTATAAGTAGACTTTGAGCCTTACATTCACCACAGTTAAGGGTTTTTGACACCACAATTAAGGACTTAATAGAAGACGGTTAGAAAGGTCTGTTCCAGAGCAAAGTTTATCAAAGTGAAGCCTTAGGACCACCTGCATTAGGATCATCTTCGCTAAACCACTGAAAGCCCTCCCTCCAACTAAATTGTAAATTTCTTATAGGCAGGAATATGTTTTATAGCTCTTGTTTATTCCCAAATACTGTGCCCAGAACAGAAGATGTCCTTAGTGAATATGTGTTGACTTATTTTAGATGACATAAGTACATGCGTGTTTCCATTTCTCTCTGGAAAAATGATACAAAATTCCACAACATTCAAACATCAAGCCCTTAAATTTCCTTAAATCTAAAAATCTACAAGTAGTTGGCATGCTTCTCCTCCGACTGCACCACATTCTAAGATGGTCCTATCAAAGTATGGTCATTAATTATTTTTAAGTGAGAGGAAATAATGAGCAAAAGAAAGAAACTGATTATCAAAAGAATTTCTTTCATCAAAGTAAAGACTAAAGGTCAAAAGTTCAGATTAATACAGGATTCGTGACTATCATACATGATAAAGAACGCTGACAAGAAATATCACAGTGCTGATTGCTATTATCATCTTTTCACTTTCTGTTACAGTTGTTTATATTATTTTCATGGGATTTCACTAAAATCATCAAGGTTTTTATAATAGTCAAATTAAAAAAAACAAAATCTCTTGAAGTGCCAACACAAAGAAAAATGAGTCAGAACATGAAAAATGTTTTAGACAAGTTGACAACATACATTCTTTGTTCATTTCTCTTTTTAAGAGAAGTTCCATCTTATTCACACCAACGTGTACAAAAAACTGAATAAAATACAACCAATCATCCTATGTGAATGAAAAATAAAAGACAAGTTGGTTCCAGAAAACTCTTTTTTATACTTAGTATCTCAGTGCATTTGGCAGACATAAGCATTGTGAAACATTCTTTAAATTTTTGTATTTTATTTTATAATGATTTGTTTAATTATCTCACAATGCAAAGTAATTTTTAAAAAATCTTATAGAAAACTTTTTTTTTAATTTAGTATTTGAAGGGCCGGCCCCGCGGTGCACTCGGGAGAGTGCGGCGCTGGGAGCGCAGTGACGCTCCTGCCGCAGGTTCAGATCCTATATAGGAATGGCCGGTGCGCTCACTGGCTGAGCGCGGTGCGGGCGACACCAAGCCAAGGGTTGCGATCCCCTCACTGGTCACAAAAATAAATAAATAAATAAATAAATAAATAAATAAATAAATTTAGTATTTGAGTATTTCTATTTATTCTCTCTTATTTCCCCCATTTCCCTATATTTTCCTTTTAGGACTGCTTCTTCCTCCTTTTACTTATATACTAACTACAGTCTACCAGACAGTTTTTTGGGGGAACAGATTAACATGAATTTGGTTGAGTTCAGAAGACTG
>NW_007734333.1:32767-33320 GCF_000696425.1 Galeopterus variegatus | reverse complement strand
TCTACCAGACAGTTTTTTGGGGGAACAGATTAACATGAATTTGGTTGAGTTCAGAAGACTGTAGAATACACAGTTTTTATATCTTGATATTTTAAAAGTGCTTTTTGGAAGTAATCCTAGTTTGAGCCCAAGCTTCATTAACTTATAAAATACATTTTCAGATATACTAGGTATGTCTGGTAAAATAGTGAGGTCATATTACTGGGAATCTATTTACATTAGCAACTGAAAAGCAATCAGGGAAAGAATTTATTCTAAACATGAATCAGACACAATAGATCAATGGAAAAGAATAGAGATCCTATAAATAGACCCACATGTGTAGGGCAATTGATTTTCAACAAAGATGCAGAGGCAACTCAGTAGAGAAAGAATAGTCTTTTTGACAAATGGTGCTGGACGCATATAGTGTTTCTGTATGGTTCATAGGTGGCCATACAAAAAAAACCCCATCTGCTTTGATTCCTGTTTCTTACCATATAAAGGTTAACTCTACATATATCAAAGACCAAAATGTAAAACATAAATTTATAAAATTTCTACATGAAAATAT
>NW_007734333.1:29643-31581 GCF_000696425.1 Galeopterus variegatus | reverse complement strand
TGAAATTGAGTAACTTATAAAAAGATGAAATTTGTTTCTTACAGTTTTTAAAGCTGGCAAGTCCAAGGTCCAGGAGGTGCACCTGGTGAGGGTCTTCTTCTTGGTGGGGCCTCAGCAGAGTTCTGTGGCTGTGGAGGTTATTACCTCGTGAGGGCTGAGTGAGAATATGCCAATATGCCACTTGCTCTCCTTATATTGCCACTAGTGCCACTCTCATGGTAACCATTTATCCACTAATCCATTAACCCATTAATCCACAAATAGAGTAACCCATTCATGGTCATCATCATGCTCGAATCACTTCCTGAATGCCCCACCTTTCAAATAAAATATTGGGAACTAAGTTCCACCATGAGCTTGGGGGTACATTCAAACTGTATCAGTGAAGAAATGTAGGAAACTGGAAGTTTCCTATACTGCTAGTGTATAATCAATTCAGAAACCTGACAGTTTATTTAAAAGCTAAACACGTACCTACCATGCGATCTAGCCCTTCTATCCCTTTGTATGCTCATACGAAGTCTGGTACATGAATGTTCACAGCGGCTCTGTTTTTAATAGCTGAAAACTATAAACCAAATATACATCTAGAAGTGAATGAATAAACAAACTATGGTATATGCTTACAATGGAATAGCACTCAGCTAAGCAAAGGAATAGATTATTGATCATACACAAAATATGAATTACCCTGAAAATGTTATGCTTGGTGAAAGAAGCCAGACAAAAGAGTCTATACTGTAGGAATCAATTTATACACATACCTGGAAAATTATAACACACTTATAGTGACAGAAAGCAGGTCAGTGCTTGTCTGGGGATGTGGAAGGGCAGATTGGGAAAAGGCAGAAGAGAAGGTGTCTGAAGGGCACAAGGAAACTTTTGTGAGTGATGGATATGTTCATTTTCTTGATCGTGTTAATGGTTTAATGGATATATGCACATGTCAACACTCATTAAATTATACACTTTAAGCATGTGCAGTTTATTGTATGTTAATTATATTTTAATAATGCTAATTTTTAAAAAAGTCAGACACAGAAGTTTGTTCCAACAAAAATGCACCCATCGAGAACAAAAAGTCGAGTCCGATGTGGTGTCTGTTAGTTGAATTTTCCTGCTGTTTATTTCCCTCAAAATATATACCCAAGTTCTTGTGAGAGATGGGGCTGTTAATAAAAGGGAATAAACCAATATTCATTAAAGTTTCAGTAACAGGTTTTGATATCCCTCTAACAATGTGTCACAAAAAAGGGGAAAATAAAATTTGTTCCACATCTACTCAGAACTTCTTATGGCTTCATTAAACAATTGAGGTTTATAACCCGACTGTAACCCATCAAAGGTTCCGGTATGTGTCTCTGGGAGCAGTGATACCCAGTGGCAATTGTGGCATATGACAACAAGTGATTTGATGACTGTGGCAAGGTGCCTTCCTTTGGCTTCATGCACAGAGCGACTGTGCAACCATAGCTGGAGCAGGAGCGGTTCTAATGAGTGAAGGATGTTCAAATCATTAAACGTTTCAATGAGACCTAAATGATTGCCCTCAAAATTCTTGGACATATGAAGCTTCACTGGATTGACTGAAAACAAATTATTAATCAATAGCAGATGTTTATCAGGTATGATATGCTCTAACATTTTTATTTCTCAAGGTTCATTCTCTTAATTTGTTATATTTATTGATATTTGCAGTGATTCCAGAAAGACAGAAATGTGAAAATGCCTTCATTCTCAAATAATTAGATTAGGAAACCATACTGGTAATCCTAAACCTCATATTTGAAATGTTTCCAGATTTAAGCCTTCTGAAGTGCAATGTTTTTTCAACTGCTCTTAAAAAAATTATTGTTATTTAATGTTCTTTGAATCATAGCCCTCCTACAAAGGATGAGTATGCCAAAACAGATAAGAACATCTATTTTCAATGGGCTT
>NW_007734333.1:28582-28879 GCF_000696425.1 Galeopterus variegatus | reverse complement strand
AGCCCTCCTACAAAGGATGAGTATGCCAAAACAGATAAGAACATCTATTTTCAATGGGCTTTCTACTTCAAGTTTAATAGTCTCCCAAAGTTTATATAATAGAGTCCCAAGCTGTGGTGAAGGCTTGACAAGCATGTTTCTTATCAGTGTGGAATTTATGTTAGTAGCTTTTGGTGCAGATCAAGTGAAGAAAATATACTGAGTTCCTAAATGACCAGTGATGCAGGTTTTCATAAGGGTAGGTGGTACCTGCTCTTCCTTGCTGCTCTTCTTTAGCATCCTTCCCTGCATTTTTTT
>NW_007734333.1:24156-26973 GCF_000696425.1 Galeopterus variegatus | reverse complement strand
CTTTCTTATTAGTGTTGATACATTATAATACTTTTCACCAATTCACAGGGAGGAGCCCAGAGTAGTAATTAGAGAACCTGATTTCCTAACATCTCAGCTGTGTGAATTGCTTAATATCTCTGGAATTTAGTTTTCTCATCTGTAAAATAGGAATAAGAATATAAGGCCTGCCTACCACATAGGATCATTTTGAAGATCAAATAATAATGTACTTACAAATATTTTGAAGATGGTTATGCACTATGTGAATACACAGCATCATTACTACTACTTTACCCTGTTACTAGTCTCACCCCTATTAACCCTGGGTGAGGTACTGTCCAAAAATACTGTCAGTGAGTCTGACCCTCTTTGCACAAGATATTACATTATATATGTTTATTTTCTGTCTGGTAGCCAGTTTCTACTTGAATTTTCATCTATCAATACCTATAAATAATTATGGAAAAAAGCCTGGTCACAGAACAAAATAAGAAAACATTATTTAAAATTAAGGGGCAAAAAGAAAATTTTAAAAATGTGTAAATTGTGCATTCCTGCGATTTGTCTATTTGTTTCAACAGTGGTTCTGTATGAGATTGTCATTTGGTATATTTATCATGGTTTCGGCACTCAAAGGGATCAACTCAGCCTCTGTTCATCAGACGGAGATCAAGTACACACTGGGTAGAGCCCTTTGTGAGGCTCTGTGAAAACCATAACACTGCTGAAACCCCACATACACTCAAAATCTCTATTAACACTTTTTGTTAGAAGTAAATAGTTTCCTGGTAATTCGGTGCATGAAATTTCTGAGCAGAGAGAAATTCTAGTTTATACCTGGGGAGCATTATTAGTCACTCTATCATTAAAAAAAAAAAAAAAAGAAAAAGAAAAAGAAAGCACAGATAACGTGTGTCTATCTGGTGTGCATACTGAGTAATAACCAAGGGGAGGGAATGTCACAGGCTTGTGGTGGGGAGCTGTGTTTTCTGTAGTTCCACACCAGCCACACCTGTGTTCTTTTGCTGTCTGCCACAACAGCATCCTATGGGGGGCCTAAGGGGAAATTGTGCCTGGGCACTCAGCATTTGTTTTCCCAACCACAGAGGATGAAAGAGAGAGCTAGGCCTCAGTGGGTGGGCTTTAATTCAGACAGACACAAGGCTGATGATCAAATATGTCTGCAACACCCGAGCTTGAGCAGGGAAGGTTAGCTGAGGAGCCAGCTGGAGGAAGAGGTAACCAGCCTAGGGTTAAACTGTTGTCAGGGGCTCAAATCCACTGAGATCACAGTCCTGTTGGAGGCCACTGCTCAACCATAACAAGGAATGAAGACTTCCTTTAAGAATCAATTAGTGGCTTGTCCCTATGAGAACTTGTGATTCAAAACTCTGGGCACAACTGTTCACCTGGTATCTGTGACTAATGTAGTGTAGCTTAAAGGATCATTTCCTTTTATATTGTTGGGCAATAACATAATCTGAGGAGCTATTCTTTTTTGTGCAGAATTAAAAATATATATATTTTGCAAAAAGTATTTGGCTTTATAGAAAAGAAAGTATTGCTTACTCTGTATCATGACTTTCTTTGGGGATTGAGGAATGTTAGTTGTATGAGAAGCTGACATCTGCAAACTGCCTCCCCCATCTCCACCCCCACCCCAAAATACACCACCTCCAGTCAAGCCAAAGCTCCACAGTACTCTCGCACAGGAGAGTTTTCATTACTGAATCCCAGACACCCCATTCAATTATTAAAGAACACCCTGTTATATTTATTACAGAGGTGGCTGATGCTGCTGCCAATTGTTGAATTTCAGTTTCCTGTGGTTGATTTTCATGCACGAGGAACACACAGCTGCTGGGTGGATGCCAGCGCTCCATCAATCTCTCCAGGCTGCCTCGACCTCAGGACATGTAAGAGCAGCGGATAAATTGGAAGATCAATGACTTGTCCCTCCCGCCGCACCAGCTGCTATTGAGAAATTAATATGAGGATCACTATAAATAAAAGATAAAAGATGATATGGCTTACAGTGTAAAATATTAAGGCTGGACACATTGTGCTGGATGAATCTAAACCGAAAGCTAAGCAAATTAACCCTGTAAGGAGCTTCCACCACCTCACTGGAAGTCCAGTTTGAGAGAGATCACGCTATAAGGTAATAAGGGTCTCTTTACATTACCAGATAGAGAAAAACAGGAGTACTAATGAAATAGTGTCCCTTATCTTTTCTATGTCATAGAGATTTTGGATTTAAAGGGATTAGAGAGATTATTTACCCCATTCACCTCTTTTTACATGAGAAAACTGAAGACAATAGAACTAAGTGGTTTGCTCAAGTTTTTGCAACAAGCTGGTGAAAGAGCTGCTAATGGACCTTGGTTCCAATGTTCAGTCCTTTTTTATAAAGGCACCTTCAATCACAAAGGCTCTTAATAAAACTCTCTTTTTTGTCCTCCCTAGGGCTTTTCTAAGAGTGCTAATTTGTAATCATGCCAAAAGCAGTAAAAGATGATCGTATTTCTTAATATGCATTCGAGACCTATGTGCATATAATAATGTTTGACAGATACCATTTACAGAGCACCTTCTAATTCTAAGGCATAGCAGAGAACATTATCCATGCTTCTCCTGGGGATTAGGAAATGGAACAGATCACCAGATTCAAAAACATATGCAGAGCCCAAAAGGGAATTTGGGAGGGAAAAGAGACAATGGTTGCATTAGAAGAGCACCAGTTGCAGACAAAATAAGCCCTTGAAGAGCAGCAACATGACCACAAAATGGTAGCTGAAGTTGAAGAGTCATAGATGAATTTTGTTGAAATTCCTA
>NW_007734333.1:20499-22995 GCF_000696425.1 Galeopterus variegatus | reverse complement strand
ATGGTTGCATTAGAAGAGCACCAGTTGCAGACAAAATAAGCCCTTGAAGAGCAGCAACATGGCCACAAAATGGTAGCTGAAGTTGAAGAGTCATAGATGAATTTTGTTGAAATTTCTAAAAGTCTAAATTTGGCTTTTGGCTCTGGTGCACCTTGGGTGTGATCTAATTTGGTTGTCTCAACCCGAAAGTGGCTCTGAACCCCTGGGATTCCCAATTTCAGGTTTCACTCTGCCTCAACTGGCATCTTGTGAGATGAGAATCAGGGCCATTACTGTTGCCAGACAGCTGAGATCTGTGCATACCTTGATTTGCAATTCCTTTTGGCTGTTTTTCTAGACAACTAGGTGAGATTTGGATTCCTTAAAATTTGGATTCCTGTTGGCCTTGACTCTAGATTCTACTCATGGCAAAGGGCATTTAATTTCTCATCCCCTATGTCATTTAAGTCTCTCTTTAGTGTTTTCCCTCATTCTCACCTGCTAATAATCAGAAGTCAGCTACACGAAACATTCAATTCAGGCTCCATCTCTTCTGAAGAAAAATGAACTTTAAGAAAAATAATGGGATGATGATTTTATTTAAAGCCAAGTTACCTACTGGGTGACAAAGGCTGATTCTGTCCTTAGCAGGTTAAAAAGAATCCCCATTCTCAAACTCTTACTTTTTCTCTTAAAAAAATTTCCTGTCAGTGCTATTTCTTTAGGGTCAAAAAGTATGCATTACAAAAAGGGAAAGAAGAAAGATTAGAGATCAATGCCAGCTCTCCCTGAAGTACCTGCCTCAGTTGAGAAATGAATATGAAGATCACTATAAATAAAAGATAAAAGATGATATAGCTTGTGTAGTAAAATATTAAGCCAGTCACAGTGTGATGTATCAAGTTTAACCAAATTAACCCCCTGGGACTTAGTTTTTGTTGCACTTGAGAAATGAATTTGTGTAAAAAAAAGAAAAAAAAGCCATATTATATATGAAAGGAGTCATCCAAAGGCTCAAAAAGGAGTTCAGTCCCTTTCCTTTTAGGTAGTCTCTCTTACACACCTGCATGAGATTTGGAAACTGCTTTCCCCTGGGCAACAAAGGCAGAGCAATCACTCAACCTTCTGCAAAGGCGAACTAACTTATCTTATTTGTTGATGTGGTTGCTGCAAGCTATGTAGAGGGGATGAAGTTATTTTTTGCATTTCAATCCAAAAGCTTCACCCAGAAAATCTGCTTTATATTAGGATGTAAACAAATCATTTTTCTAATATACCATTCATTAGATTAGTGTTAGTATTAGTCCTGCATACAGCACATATGTGTCTTGGGCATTTTTCCAGAAATGCATTATGTAACACATGTATTTCCAAATCATAATTGCAAAGGTTTAAAAACCTGAGCTTCAGAGACTTTAGAACAGGCTAACTGCAGTGAATTTTTCACTTCTTTGCCTAAATAGTCTCCCAAAATTGCATCTCTCTTCCAGGAAATGAGATAAAAATAAAAGTAAAATCTTGGTCCTGTTGAAGCAATTATTTTGATCTGTGAAGATAGATAGCCAGAGTTTTTCTCTAAGTCTGTTGGGTATAGACTTGTCTTCCTGCATTTTTGACCTCCTCTCTAACCCTGAAAGAATATAGATGGTTTGTGTGACTCACATTCACTTTTGGAGTAGTGCACTGAATTATTTAGCATGAGCAATGGGGGGAAGTGGAGGAGTAAGTGGGGAGAAATAATTTTAAAATATCTTTAGCTGGAGGAAAATTGGCCTACCTACACAAGAGTAAATATGGCATGTGCAGTGATTCAAATATTCAAAGATGTCTGTTTTAGCAATAAAGACCAGATCTGGACAAGATCCCTGGCATAGTCAGACATACGCCTGCACATTCACTATATCAAAAGAACCACAGAAGTGTGTAGAAAACTGCTTAAGTGAGAGACATAAACACAACTACAGATGAACGGACAGGAATTCAAGGCTCTAAATGGTGGACTGCTGGCAAAGCAGTCAGCAGGGTAAGCTCCAGCCAGTTTTCAACTGTGAGACTCTGAGTTCACATTTCAGACATGCTAGAGTGTTTGTCCTTCCCTGCCCAATATTTTAGGGAGGATATTAAACACCCCTCTGTTAAATGTCTACCAGTGGTTGCTAGAGTTAAGCTTTTGAAAAT
This sequence comes from Galeopterus variegatus, assembly GCF_000696425.1. NCBI lineage: Eukaryota > Metazoa > Chordata > Mammalia > Dermoptera > Cynocephalidae > Galeopterus > Galeopterus variegatus. The sequence goes on along the minus strand of NW_007734333.1, from coordinate 20,838 downwards.
GATGGCTGTTATCTTTATCAGGACTGTGTCCTTGTCAAAAGTCTCAGAAAGAACTTCCAATGTAATTCCAAACCAGATATTTCTTTTGGATGATATACATGTCTAACTCACTGCAAGAAAATGCCCATGTAGAGCTGAAGTTAGAGACCAGCTGGTATAAATTTGTGTGTTATCTCATGACCTAACCTTTTAGCTTTTTGTTCTTAGATTGTGGCTAAACTTGATCTTGCCTCAGAGCCTTTGCACTTGTTGTTCCCTTTTTTCTGGAATATTATTAGAAAAATTTCCCATAAGTGATTGCTTTTTACTCCTTGGCATGTACCTTAAACGTTACTTCTA
>NW_007734333.1:13564-19203 GCF_000696425.1 Galeopterus variegatus | reverse complement strand
ACCTTAAACGTTACTTCTAAACAGGCATTTTCTCAATGATCCAGTAACCCCACTCAGTCACAATGATAATGTTACCTTATTTTATTTCCTTCATAGCTCTTACCAATTTTTCAAGAACAGTAGCAAAATAATCATAAAAATAACAATTATCTTTCTTGTTTATTTGTGTTTAGATGGGCTTCTTCCCAAAGAATGCAAGCTCCATGATGTCACAGATTGCATTATCCTTCTTAATTCCCCGCTCTGCACCAGCCTTGGAACAGTGTCTGGCATATAGTAATTACTCAAGGTCAGTTGATTGCATGTATTAAAGAAGATATGAGTAGATAAGTGCATTTGGAATTATTTGAGGTTACTCTTAAAGATGGGCTTAGTGACTAGATTAAAACTGTAGGAATTAGAGCTGAAGGTGATCTTGTTCATACTCATAGCCAGGTCAAAATTCCCTTCTGTAACATCCCTGAAAGATAGCAACTAGTCGGTGCTTAAATAACTGTATATGAAAGACTCTAGCCATGGCAGTGTCTTAGCTGTCTTCNTTTTTATTTTCTTTAGCAGAAATCTGTTAACTTTCTGCAGTTCAGTATTCTTCCCCATTTTCTTGAAAATTCAACCTAAAATCCAAAAAATAAGGTTAAAGAAAGTAAATTTCTTGGAAATTCAATTCTGGAGAGAAACTAAAAGAATATGGCCCATGAGGATATAAAAAAGAAACCCAGACAAAGGAAGAGACAAGAACACCAAACCCCATGATTAAGCTGAGATTTCTTAGGTAAAGGGGTACGTAATGCTCTGTTAATACCCTGCCCATAGAGCTATCACTCTATGGAATCCAAGGAGTGTCCCCTTAGCCACGGACTCAGTGTCTGATCCTGAGTCCCTTTCCTTAATAAGCCTCCGAGTTTTCCACCTGTAAAATGATGGAGCTGGAACAAGATTAGCTCTCACAACCCTGCTCTAACATTCTATGCATCTGTGAGTCTAAGTAAGTGATGAACATCTTTAACGTGACTATTTTTTCTTACTTGCTCCTGTTCTCCTGATTTTTATGTAATTTTAAATACATAGTAGAAAAGAAAAAAATATCAAACCGAAAGTAACTAACAACCTGACTCCACCTTTCTGTTCTCGTTTCACTGCTAATTCAGTAGAAATCCTTCCATAGAATTTGGATGCAGACCATGAAAACACACTATAAGACTTCCAGAGGCTTTCCCATATTTGCTTACCCTGTGTTTTCCACTGCCAGTCACCAAAAAGACATTAAGTAATAGGAACTCATATCAATGCTAATGGAGAAAGAAATCCTTGAACTTTTCTTACCTTAATGTATGAAAGTTTAGCTATACACGAAAACAGCATTAAAGGTGAAATATAAAAGGAACACTTTCCTGTAAATAGAAGAGAGACCATAATACAAATAATATACAATGCTAACATGTTGGCAAGACATATGTACATATGGTCTTGAAATGTATTCAGAGATATTGAATTGGATTAAATTTGTGACCAATAGACCTTTTATTTTTTTCTTATAGAGAAAATAATTCTTTAAGAGACACTCTCAACACAGATATCTATCCTCCTGGCTTTACCAATATCCAATTCCAATCATTTCCCCAATTTATTTCCCCATATGTTTATTCTAGGATTAGCAACTTTGGGGGCAGGAGTTTGTCTCTATACAAACACTTACGTCATGGCCCTAAAGTTCTCGGCCTTGTTTTTGGCATCTGGTAGCATCTGGTGAGGAAAGTGACCAGTCAATAGAGAGGAGAGTTAAAAGGTTAAACCTTAGAATAGGACGTTATGCATAGTTCTTCATTCCAAATGCAAAAGGAAAGAATGACAATGAACGCCGTGAGAGCAAAGTACCTCTCAGTTGAATCCATGTTAGGATAATTCGTTGGTTACTGGCTGTCGTGAGTTCACCAGTCATTTAAGTTGTAAGGTGTGCCCGACTAGCTGCGTCACTCTCTCACAGGACCTGCATAGCCATGGCTTTATCTCGGAATTGGTTCACGTGGTGATAATGTGCACAAAGAATGGAAACTGTGAACCCACGTCTCCCCCAAACTGAAGGCATTCACTAAAGTACAGCTTTAACCAGAACCACACATGCTGTACTTATGCTATACCAGCTGAGGCTATACCTTACCGTTCTTGTTAGCTAAAGGAGGTAAGAAGGCTGACTCCAAGGAGAGTAAGGACAGCACATTTACAAATCACTTTCAGGGCAAGTTTCGTGAGCAAAGTTCAGTATTCACCCGCTGAAACCATATCACCTCATTTAGTGTTTTGGGAAATATATTCTCACTTTTTTATTGCCAGGAAAGGAATTTTAACACTTTTGGATACATTCCTCTTTAGAATGCCATTCTTAAATTTATTCATAATGGGACCTGTTATTTTAAGTGCAAACTTCTAATGTTACAAGCCTCAGGGTTCTCAGATTTGGGCTCAGACTTGCATCCTAAGCATTGCAATGTGGACTTGCTACATAATTTTCTTGCAACAAAGAAAAAATTAATTATCTGAATTTAGAGTCCAGTTAAATTAATGTGATAGTGGTTGATGAAGCAGACTAGCATAGCAGCTAACAGCATGTGCTCTGGAGCAGGGCAGTCAGAGTTTGAATTTCAGTTCTATTATTTATAGCTGTGCAATAATGGTCAAGTTACTTAAACTCTCTGTGCCTCAGTTTCTTCATTTGCACAATGGTGATAAATAATAGTACTAATATCACAGAGTTATTGTAAGGAATGTGTTGATAATTTTTAAAAAGCTTAAAGCAATGCTTAGTTTATAAAATAAATTTTAAATTCTGATAATTATTAGTAAATGTATATTCCCATAGTACTTATCAAATCATCTCAAAATAATTGTAATAAGAGCTTGTTATTTCAATAGTTGTTTGTTTGTCATACATATTAGACCAACTCATCATTTTAAAACATGAAACATAGAAGGAAAACATTTTTTAACCTGGTTAAGAAGCCCAGGTCACATAATTCAAAAGTCTTTCTAAGTACTTTAAAGGTGGCATCTGCTTTGACTCTATTATAGCCAGAACAAGTTTATTGTTCCAGAAAGTGACAGCCTTGTATTTGTGTGGCATAAAAGAGAAGATAAGTACTCAATAAGATATATGTCTGTAGACACAGTCATGCCACACATAGAGGAAAATTATCCCTGCTGGGTTCAACTGCTGTGATCCAGAGCCTGTCATTGCCTATTATCAGGGAGTGGGAAGGCATAAGTAAGAAATTCACGTGTTTGGCATTAGGTCTATCTGTAGCACTGATTCTGTCAATCAGCCTCTGAGAGCACCCTCCCCATGGACAATGCCCCTTTCTCCTTTGAGTGTGCTCAGGTGGAGTCTACCATCAGTACGGTGGGAATTAACTCAGCTTATAAGTGCGTATACAAATTGAACAGTGGCATTAATAAATATCGACCAAGTTTGTGGCTGCATATCCTAGGGAAATAGTGAAATAATATAGATATGGGGAGACAGGCAAATATTCATTTGGCTTCTTGATAAGAAACAACAAGTTTGCCAAAAATGAAGCCCAGAGTACAGCTACTGTAGGCTAACCACAGTATCAAAACAAAGAAACACGTACGCATGCACACACATACACACAGGCACACACAAGGAAGCCCTTTTCAAACTAATGTTCCAAAGCACTTTAATGGGTTCTTGGATTGGGCAAAGTAGGTTGATAGATAGGAGCTGGGTCCATTGAACAAGCTTGGGACTAGCAGAAGAAAGGACCGTTCTGATAACATGAGCAGTTGAGTAGTGGTCAAAGGAGTCCTCAGACAATGAGTAAATTAGTGGATTAAAAAAATAAACCAAATCTGTTAAATTTGGTTTTTGTTCACTGTAGCAAAAAACAGATGAGACTACAGAGAGCCATAGAGTTCTCAAACCCGGGAAAACGCATTCTCGTAGTCTCTTTTCATTTTGGATTTTAGTTTCCCAAAGTCATTGAGCTATCTTTATTGACTATTCTATAGGACAAAAGGCATTTCTCATATTCAGTGAGGGTATTTCTGCAAATATCTCTAAAATGAAGTTTCAAGTCAAGTCTTGAAAAAACGAAATTCAGTTGTTTATGGAATGAAGTGATTTTCCTTTCTCTTTAAAATCCAATTATTTGTAGTGATTTACCAAAGAAAGCAACACAAACAAAATGTAGTAATACCGCTTAAAAGAGATTTTTTTTTGTAATGAGAAAAATAGGAAAAATGGGTCCGTAATTTTTTTTTTTTTTTTATTGTGAGAATCATATATACCGAAGGAATTGAAATAGTTTCATGGACCTCGAAAAGGTTAATCAAAAGACTCGACAAAGAGCATGGGACGATAAGAGACCACCCTGAATCCCCTTTTCTAAACAGGTTAACAGAACTTTCATTCACATTAGTGGCCTGTTATAGGAAAAACACCCCCACAAGGGCAGAGAAAATCTACCAGACACCAGTTCCATTAAATCTAGTTCAATAAATAAATAGATAAACAAATAAATAAGGATCAATAAAACAGAAAAAAAATAGGAAAATTGTATCAAAGCAACAGAGAATATAAACAGAAAAGCAGACTCTGAAAGAAACAGGAATAATTCAGAAGACCAAAAACAATCTGTTCCAAAACAAAATGAAGTGAAGACCTTAATTAGAATTATCAGGAAATTGTAGGGAAGAGTCTTATAGACTTTTATTATAGTTTATAGCAGAAAAATATTAACTTAAAAAAAGCATATGTATACATATAGAAATGTATGCATATATAAATATAAATATATACTAAAATACTAGTAGTATAAATAATACAGGAAATGTAATATTGCTATAATACACATTTTGGGAACAAGGAGAAATAATGAGAGAGTATTGTGTTAGTTTTCTATTGCTGCATTATCTAATTAACTCAGACTTAGTGATTTAAAACCATACAGATTTATTATCTTACAATTCTGTAGATTAGAAGTCCAACATGTGTTTTACTGAGCTAAAATCAAGGTGTCAGCAAGGTGCATTCCCTTCTGGAAGCTCCATAGGAAAATCTCTCTCCTTGCCTATCTTGGCCTCTATAGCTGCCCTCATTTGTCCATTCAGATTCTTCAAACCCAACAATGGCAGGGGGAGTCCTTCCCTCACCGCATCAGTCTGACCTTGCTTCCATCGTCACATCTTTTTCTCTGACTCTTCTGCCTCTACTTTTTAAGGATCTTTGTGATGACATTGGGCTCATCTGGATGATCTATGGTAATCTTCTTATATTAAAGTCAGCTGATTAGCCACCTTAATTCCCCAGTGCCATGGAATTTAACATATAGGTTCTAGGAATTGGTTACCTTTTGGGGGTGAGGGTGGAGGTATATATTCAGCCCACCACAGGTAGAAATAAAAAGAAACCTTTAAAAAAAGGTTAGAATTCTCTCTTTGATTTGCATTTCCCGGATGTTGAGTGATGTTGAGCATTTTTTCATATGTCTGTTGGCTATGGAGGTTCCTCAAACAATTGCAGATAGATCTGCCATATGACCCAGCTATCCCACTGCTGGGAATATATCCAAAGGAATGGAAATCATCAAGTCGAAGGTATACCTGTACCCCAATGTTCATTGCAG
>NW_007734333.1:0-12895 GCF_000696425.1 Galeopterus variegatus | reverse complement strand
AACTATACCTTTTGAAGTTGTTACAACAAGCAAACGGAAAGGACATTCTTGGGGGGGAGGGGAGAGAGGGAGGAGGGAGGGAGTTGTCGGTGATGGGCCATAATAATCATATACATTGTATATTGACAAAATAAAAATTTAATGAAAAAAAAAATCATTCAGAACAAGAGGGAAATATAGTTTTTGAGTCTGCAAAGTTATAATAAGAGTAGAGAAGATTTAAATGGTGAAAATTACTTACCAAAGCTTCATTCTGCTGGACATTCAGATAATCAAACAGAAGTAGAAAAACTTAACACTTTTGAGATAGAAAAAAAGAGAGGTTTCTTACTGCTATAGTTAGAACTGTGTCCCCAAAGTCTCATGTATTAGAAACTTAATCCCCACTGTGACAGTGTAATGAGGGTGGGCAATACTATTAGGATAGGTGAAAAGTCGGGCATTGAAGAGGTGACTAGATTGTGAGAGCCATGTCCTAATGAATGGGTTAATCCATTGACAGTTTAATGGTTTCCATGGATGCGGTTCTGATGGCTTTATAAGGACAGCGAGTGAAGAGCTTAGTCTCTCTCTCTTGCTACACCATTCACCATGTGACATCCTGTGTCACTGTAGTCACCACCAAGAACAAAACCCTTACCAGATGTGTTTTCTGCACTTTGGACTTTCCAGCCTCTAAAACTGTAAGCAATAAACATTGTTTGTTTACAGATTACTCATTGTCAGATATTTCTTTTATAAGCAAAAGAAATGGACTAATACACAAAAACAACCCAAAATTACTAAAATTGAATTTCTCAGTAGTGTCAGATATTATAAGAAAATAAAGAAGTGTTTCGAGATTTTTAGGAAAAATAATTTTGAATATAAAATGCATAAGTAGCAAAATTTATAACTTAAATATGAAAAATTGAACTTTTTTGATTATTCAAGAATGTAAGAAAATACAACTCATTAAACCTAGAAAAAATTGAGGAAAAATTTCTTGAATCGCTCAAATGAAAAGTTCAAGCCTTTAAGAGGTGGTTGGATTGAAAGAACTGTTTTTTCATGAATGGATTCATTCATTCATGGAGTAATGGATTAATGGTTAATAAGTTATCATGAGTGTGGACCGGTAGTTTTATAAGGAGAGCAAGTGAGCAAATAAAAACATCTTTCCACCCCTCTCCATGAGAAACCCTGGGTCATCACTCGACTTTGTACAGGCTCCCACTGAGAATAAGGACTTTGCTAGATGTGCCCTCGGAACCTTGGACTTCCCAGCCTCTAAGACTGTAAAAATTAAATTTTATTTTCTTTTAAATTATCCAGTTTCAGGTATTCAGTTATAAGCAACAGAAAACTGACTAATACAATGTGCAATATATAATGTACAGTCAGCCCTCCATATCCATGGGCTCTGCATCCATGGATTCACCCTGCCATGGATCAAAAATATTTGGAAAGGAAAACCAATAAAAATAACAATACAACAATAAAAACAATACAAATCTGTTATATGCAAATACTACACCATTGTATTTCAAGGACTTGAGCTTCTGGGGATTTTGGTATCCGTGGAGGTCTTGCAACCAATCTCCCATGTATGCTGAGGAACAACTGTATAACATAATATGCAATGTTTAATGTGTGGTATATATAATATATAAATAAATAAATATAGCATAAAATATGTAGTATGTAATATGAAATATAGACACCTAGAGATCACAGGGCACAGTACCAGAGAGGAGACAGTTAAACAGAGAGAAAGACCTCCAGACCTCTCTTGAGTTCTTGGCTGAGTTGATGAGCACATGTCTGTGAGTAAGCCACTACAGGCAGGGAAAGAACAATCTTCACACATTTCAAGGAGCAATACCCAAGAATCAGAGTGAAAACCTCATGGTTTCACATTCTAATTAAAAGACAGAGATTTTTATGTTGGATTAAAAATGAAAGATCTCATTATGTGTCATGTAAACAAAACCACTTTATAAGACACAAATAGTTTGAAAATAAAACGATAGAAACAAAAGTATATCTTTAGAAAAAAGCTGGGCGGCTATATTAATATCAGACAAAGTAAATTTCAGTATTAGACAAAGTAAATTTCAGTGCAAAGAATATTACTGGGAATGAAAAGGATTATTTCATAAAGGAGGAAAGTTCAAGAAAACAAAACAATCCTAAATGTTTATGTACCTAATATCAGCGTTTCAAAATACATGAGACAAACACTAATAGAACTACAGGAAAAGCAGACAGATTCATGAAAACGATAAAACATTTACAGGAGATACCACTACACACTCATTTATATAATTTTAAAAATTGGCCACAAAGAAGAATTAAATAAATGGGGAGATATTCGATGTTCATTCATAAGAAGAGATTATTGTCAAGATATCAGTTCTTTTCAACTTCATCTATAGATTCAGCAAAATCCCAAGCAAAATTCCAGCAAGTTATTTTGTGGATACTGACAAAATGAAACTAATGTTTATATGGTGAGGCAGAAGACCTAGAATAGCCAACTGACACTAACTGACCTCAAGACTTTCTATTGATTGATTTATAATTAGTAATCTAATTATACTTAATTATTACAGTAGTAAAGACAGTGTCAGACTCAAAAGACTACCTACATACTATGTGATTCATTTTATATGATTTTCTGGAAAGGGAAGAATTGTAGGGACTGAAAACAGGTCAGTGGTTACTAGAAACTTGGATTGTGGGAAAGATTGAGTCAAAAAGAACACAAGGGAATTTTTTGGAGTGAAGAAGTGTACTATATTTTGAGTGTGGTAGTGGTTATATAACTGCATATGTTTGTCAAGACTCACAGACCTATATACTAAAAGGAGGAATTTTATTGTGTTCAATTCACCATAATTTTGACAATGGAAAAATAGCACGTATATCTTTCTTTAAAACTTGAATTATTTGAGATTTTAATTTAATAATTCATGCAGCAGGATAAATATAAATGCTTACAATAATATTTGTAAAACATGAAAAAAAGGCAAGATTAGAAGTAGAAATCCAATACAAGATATAAATGCATTGAAACATTCGAAAGTTTGTTGTGTTTTCTCAATTTGTCATTGGCCCAGGTTGTATGTCAATCTTAGTTTTTACTACTGTGAAATTTTATCTTTTTCCATTTTTATAAGTATTTGTGCACAAAGTTGGGAAACGGAATGCAAGTCTGATGCCATGTTTAACTATAAAAGTTTCAGACTAGTTTCTGATGATTATTAAGGACAAAGTAACTATGAGTTCAGCAACACAGCTCATTTGTGTTACTGGCTACAGGATCAAATGCTTCGGCAGGCATTTGAGCTATGACAGCGTTCACTCTTCAAAAAGTTGAGGAGCCTCATGACTTCACACTTTCTGGGTTATAAGAATCCTCTGTATGATCGGGTACCCTCGGTTATGTTCATAGTCTCTGTTTTGCTCCCCCTACTTCCCACATGGGATATATTTTCCAGAATATGTGGTGAATAAATATTAGTGGAATGAATAAATGAATATCCCGAGTAATGTTATAAACACACATGTTTTTGCTCAAATTCTTGAGTGTCCAAACTGCAGTAATCTGATTGGGCAAGTGGCAATAAAGATTATGAATATATCCATCGACCCCAAAGTCTCCTCAGACTCTTTTGTAATTTCTCCCTGCAGCTCCTCTGTGCCCCTGCCCTGCCCAAAGGGAGCCTCTGATCTGCTTTCAGTCACATTAAATGAGTTTGCATTTTCTAGCCTTTCATGTAATCTCCCAGACTGGTATAGTATGTATTCTTTATTGTCTGGCCTGTTTTCCTCGGTATAATTGTGACATTGATCCGTGTTGTTACATGAATCCATATTTTATTCCTTTTTATTTCTGAGTAATATTCCATTGTATGTATATGCTAAAATTTGTTTATCTAGTCAACTCTTGAAAGGACTTTGTGTGTGTGTGGGGGGGGGGGGATTGCATTGAATCTATAGATAAATTTTGAAGACATCTTAGTAATTTATATCTTTAAGAATTTTGAATTTCTCAAACTATAAAAATGGTGTATTTCTCAATTTATTAGGCATTTTAACTTTCCCCAGCAATGCTTTATAATTTTGATTTAATGGGTCTTCCAATAACTTTGTTAAATTTATTCCTAAGCATTTTATGACTTTGATACTATTTTAAGTGGTATTGTTCTTTTCAGTTTGGTGTTCAATTTATTCATTTCTACTTTCAATTCTATATGTTGGTACACTGATCTAATATACTGTGATCTGGTTAAATTCACTTAAATTCAGGGTTTTTTAGGTATATTTCTTAGGATTTTCTATGCATACAGTCATAATCTGCCTCTTATTTATTTTGCTGCCTTATCGCACTGGTGAGGACCTTGAGCATCATGGCAATTAAATGCAGTTAAAACGATTTGACTTGTTCCTAGTATTGGGAGTAGGAGGGGTGGTGGGAAGGTTCTGTCCTTTATCATTAAGACATCGTTTTCTTTGATACTTTTCATTGGGCTGTGAAAGTTTTGTGTAAAAAAATTTTTCGTTTCATTCTTACTCTCCACTTGGTCACTTGCACTATCATTTTATATATTGCCAGATTAAATTCATTAATACTGTTTTAAGGTACTTTGACTCAATATTCATGAGGGTTATTTATCTATAGTTTTCAGTTTTGAAGTACTGTCAGCCTCATAAAATCAGCTGAAAATATTTTTTCCTTGTCTTTTTTTTTTCCTGAGTTTGTTTAAATATACATTATTTCTTCTTTAAATGTCTGATAAATTTTGCCAGTAAAGCCATTTGGCCTATAGCCTACTTTATGGGAAACTTCTAATTAAGAATATGCTTTCTTTAATAGGAAGAAGGTTATTAACATTCTATTACTTCTGGTGTCAATTTTGGTAATTTTTATTTTTTAAAGATGTTTTATATTTATCCTGTCATTGAATTTATTGACAAAGTTATTCACAAAGTCTCTTTATTACACTTTTGGATGTCAGTAAAAACTGTAGTGGTGTCCCCACTGTTATTCCTGGTGTTAAAAATTTGTGTCTTATACATCTTTACCATAAAACAGCTTTTGATTTTATTGGTTTTCATTATTATTTGTCTATGTTTCATTTCATTGGCTTCTATTCTTTATTGTTTTCTTCTTTTTACTTATTTGCTCTTTTAGAAAAATTTTTCTAGGTTCTTAATGTGGAAACTTAAATTTTTGATTTTGATGTTTTTTCTAATTCAAAGTACTTAAAGCTATGAATAGTCCTCTAAATACTACATTAGCTGCATCCTACAAATTTTGATATGTTGTGCTTTCATTAGTAGTTAACTCAAAATATTTTATAATTTCCCTTATAATTTCTTATTTGACCCATGAGTTATTGAGATATATGTTATTTAATTTCCCAATAATTGGAATTATTCAGATTTTATTTAGTGATTTATTTCTAATTTGTTTTGTTCAGTAAATGCAATCTATATGTGATCAACCTGTTTTAATTTAATGTGGGTTTTTTTGCCCACTATATGATCTATCATGTTGAATACGTGCACTTAAAAAGAACATTTATTCTGCCTTTATCTGGTATGGCATTCTGTAAATGCCAATTAAGTCAGTGTTTTATTTTTTTTTGTCTTTTTTCGTGTCCGGCAACAGATCGCAACCCTCAGTGTCATGCCCGTACTGGACCGGGACCGGCAACGGGATCGCAACCCTCGGTGTTGCTCCCACACCTCGCTAAGCCAGTGAGCGGGAATCGGTCTGTATGTGGGATCTGAACCCTTGGCGGGAGCGCCACCGCGCTCCCAAGCGGTTCACTATAGCAGTGCACCACCGGGCCGGCCCTAAATCAGTGTTTTAGAGTCGTATTTAAAGCTTTTATAACCTTACTGATTTTCTATATACTTCAGTCAATTTTGGGAAATGAGTTTTGATACAACCGAACTATAATTGTGCATTTATCTATTCATCCTTTCAGTTCTATCAGTTTGTCTTTATGTAATTTATATCTCTACTATTAGGCCAATACATATTTATAATTCTTTTATCTTATCAACGAATTGACCTTTATGAAATATCTTTCTTATTGTTGCCAATATTCCTTTTTTTCTGAAAAATACTTGGTCTGCTATTAATATAAAAACCCAAGGTTTCTTATGATTAGTGTTTACATGGCATACATTTTTCCATTCTTTTACTTTTACTCAATTTCTCAATATCTAAAATGTGTTTCTTTTTGACAGTACATAACCTCTGCCTTTTAATTACTAATGTAATTATTGTTACATTTGAGTTATGCCTGCCAGCTTGTTATCTGTTTTCTATTTGTCCTATTTACTTGTTATTTCTTGTCTCTCCTTTTTCTGATTTTTTTGATTAATTGGATTAATTTTTTTATTCCATCATAATGAGCAGAGAAAGATTTCACATTTGTTTCTGAAAAGCATTTTTACCTGTAATAGAATTTGAGGTTTTACTGTTTTTTTCTTTCAGTACTCATATATAATATTCTGTTGTCTTCTGGTGAATTTAATTTTCTATCACGAAGTCAGATTCCTCTTATTATTATTCTACTGAACTTAATGCATATTCTATTATCTAGTTGTTTTTATCATTTTCTCTTCATCTCTAGTTTACAGGAATTTGACTGTAATATTCATAGGTGACAATAACTTGTATTTGTGTTGCTTGACATTAAATGACCTCTTTCATCTGTTCATGAGATATGGAAAATATTTGTTTTACAATTTTTTTCTTTTCTATTATCTTTTTTATGATTTGTTGCACTCTGATTATAAGTATATTATATTGTTTTATGATATTTCATAAACATTTTACAATAATTTTTTAAAAGTTCTTTTTCGGGCCGGCCCAGCGGCGCACTGGAGAGTGCGCCATTTGGGAGTGTGGCGGCGCTCCCGCCGAGGGTTCGGATCCCATGTGGAGACCGGTTCCCATTCACTGGCTGAGCGCGGTGCGGGTGCGACACTGAGGGTTACGATCCCATTGACAGTCAGTAAAAAAAGACAAAAAGAAAAAAAAAAAAAAGTTCTTTTTCCTCTGTATTTCAGTGTGAACATTTTCTGTACACCTATGTTGGTTTCACTATTTTCGCCTTTTGCTGTATTTAGTTTGCTTCTTAATCCTTCCAACATTCAATTACTTCTTAACCTTAGACTTTTTTGAAATTCTAGAGGTTCCTTTGATTGTTTTTAATAGATTTTTAATTTTCTGATGAAATACTTCATTTTTATCCATTTTGTCTATGCTTTCCTCTAATTTCTTTAATACAATTTATTAAACTGTTCTGACATTTTTGTCTAATAGCTCCGATGTCTAGATTATCTCCAATACCATTGATTTTCATCAATATTATCTGCTTTTTTCATACTTAGTAATTTTTATTGCATACTAGATATTTTGGATGTTACATCATAGAGACTAGATTATTTTAGATTATCTTATTTTCCTATATAAGGTATTAAATTTTGTTCTGGCAGCGAATTAATTACTGATAAATCACCCAGCCAAAGATATTTTTAGGCTCTGTTAGCATTTATCTATTTCAGTTTTGCCCTTATTATTAGAAGTAGACATTATTCATATGGCATGGTCCTTACTCTTAGACATGGCCTCTTTGGAGTCTTATTGAGAATCTGGAGTATTCACTAGGGTTCTCTGCTCTGCGTGAGTCTGAACTTCTATATCTTTACAGCATTGTGCAATCTGATGAATCTCCGCTCACTTTCAGTCTCCTAAGCCACTTTCACTGCTAGGCCTCCTGGGTGTCTTTTCCCATACGTGCACATCATAGGCACCACAATAACCCAAGGGGAATCCTTGTTAAGAATTTTGGCCTGTATCTCTGGAGCTGTCTCATCTCTGGTACTTTGCCTGCTGTTTGGCAGCCTAAGACTTTGATATCTATTTCCTTCACACAGCATAAGTGCCATTCTCTGTTAGGCTTTATTCCCCTGTGCTTATAGTTTGGAAAAATTTCTTTAGGAGAATGGCTAGAATGAAGGTGGAACTCATTTCATGTGCATCCCTTTTTTCTAGGAGTGTATCTTTTTTAAAAAAAATTTAATATACAGCTTACCAAATTACAAATTTGTTATTAAATTACCTGCGTGACATTAACGCCCAGGTAATATTACCTAAGTCAAGAAACAGGACAAATGTCAGCACTATAGAAGCCATTTGTTTGCTCCTTTCAAATGGTATCCCCACCCCCATCTAGGGAACCATTACCCTGATTTTTATGTGAATCATTTCTTTGCTTCTCTTTGCATTTTTACCTCCTTAGTATGCTTCCTATAACTCTATATAGTTTAGTTTTGCCTAGTTTTTGAACTTTATATAAACAGATTCATTTACCATTGGTTTCTGTTCAGTGCTTGCACAGTTATGTGGTATAGCCAGCTTTTTAAAGTGTCTATGGCAGAATGGTAAATTCAGTACAAGCTACTTCTTTATGGCTTCAGACAGAAATCCTATATATGCAATCTTTAAATTTAAAAAATTACTGCCATTTTACATTATAAGCATCATGATAATTCACAGCTCCTTTTTTTAAAAAATGTAAGTACGACTTACATTCTCACCTCAACTACATCATATGACCCCTTTATTTGTTGCTTATCTTCATGTTGAAAATGGTAGTTATTGTTTTAATTTTCATTTTACTAACTACTAGTATTATTCTACATGTTTTCATAGGTTTACTAACTATTTGCCTTTATCTGTGACTTGTATGTTCATATTTTATGCCTATTTTTATGCTGTGGTAGTCATATTTTTCTCATTAATTCATAAGCATAGTTTATATTTAGGGCCATTTATCTTTTGTCTGTTATATATTCCGCAAGTATTGTCTCCAAGCACATCTTTTTATTTGACTTTTGTATATGTTACCTTTTATCACATGGAATCTTTTATATTTTACAAATTAAAGATGTCATTTTTCTTTTCTTTATAGCTTTGGGGCCTACTGTCTTGCTATGCAAATATCTTCATACAGTGAGTTATATTTTTAATCTATCTGTAACTCATTTTTTAAATGTAGCCTGAGGTACAGAATTAGCTTCTTCTTTTAAGTGGGTACACATGGTCCACAACATATGATGGTTCAATTTAGGATATTTTGATTTTACAATGGGTTTAACCTGACGAAACCCCATCATAAGTTGAGAAGCATCTGGACTCATGATGGTTCAACTTACAATTCTTCAACTTTCCAATGGGTTTATCAGGGGTATTAAATGCATTTTTGACTTGTAATATTTTTGACTTACAATGGGCTTAGCAGGACATAACCCCATTGTAAGTTGAGGAGCATCTGTATATGGTTTTCTCAGCATAAGTTTTGAATAATTATTTCTCAATTTTTAGATTACAGTTTTAATTTAGATTATAATTTTAATTATATAATCCTATACAACAGTGCAGGAGCATGATCAAACTTTCCACACATAGAATGTTCGTGGGCATTCTTTTCAACTTAATTTATATATGTGTTCATTCATGTAGTAAAGCCATAGTGTTTGAATTGCAGTAGCTTTTAGTGAATATATAGGTGCCTGTGAGTGAATGGATACTCACCTTCCAGTAAATTACATTACTTGTACCTGAATGCCTCCAAATTATATTCATTATTCAAGTTCTTACCTATTCACTCAATACAAATTCAGAGCTTATGTATATTAAGAACTGAATTTAAAATGGTTAAGTGACATTTAAAAATTTCTATTTATATTTTTAGATTTAAAAATGTTAGAGTAATAGAATGTAACATTTAAAAAAAAACTCACATTTTCTATCTCTAATTAAAACAAAATACCCTGATAGAATAACTTCGTGTCATTTTACACAGTTTTATTAGTTCTGGCTACTGAAGTTAAAGTTCACTTTTGTAAAATGAGAGCTCAGTATCAGGATTTTTCCTCTGTTAGCCTAGTCAGTGAGACTTACAAGGAGTCACTTGCTAGATAGTAAATACTAAGTAGGCTTGTCTATTGCAACTAATCTCAGCCAATAAGTGTTATTTATGTTTCATTTAGGAATAAAGATGAGATCACAAAAGGTTTTTTTTAAAGAGCAGTTCTGCTTTTATTAGTTGTGTATGCAAATACTATTCACTTTTATTTCCTTCTTTGACAGTTGTACAGAAAGAAAACTAAATACAAGAACGCAAGTCAAATCTGATACAAATGAATCTGTGAAGAATAAAACACTGATACATATAGAAATACCTCTCATTCAGATTGAATAGTTTTTATATGTTGGCTAAAGTATTAATAGATAAATACAAAAAGAAGCTGACTAAAATGGCCTATTATTTTATTGCCCATATAAAACCTGGGGGTCTACTGATATGAGCAGGATTTTCTCTCTTTAGAGTTTTCTTTGTCCTGGTTTCTGCACACTGCCTAAAACTGCTTTTGGAGTTTTTACTCAAATTCCTTATCCCTAGTTTTTGGGAAAGAATAGAAGATGTGCCAGGTTCTGCCAAATCAGATAGAACTTTGGAGAATTCTCTCTCCCTCTCCTACACAAGCACTGTTTAGACTGAGAGGATTGTGTGCTATGTTTTTAAAGGCTTATGCCATTTATTCTGGAAGGCCTTTTAAATTATGATATTGCAAGCAAAATAGTATAACTAACTCTGAGGTGCATACATTCTTTTAAAGATTTTTTTTGAAGTTACTGCACATACTCTTTCTTGTTTTTTGTTTGTTTGTTTTTATTAGTCATGAAGATTCATGGATACAAAGATAATTGTCACCACTCATGCCAAAGATGTGATGGCCAGATGTATACTGGCAGCATGCCCAATACCAAAAATTGTGATTATACCTCATGTCCCCCACTCAATTATCCCTGACCTCCCTCCCCACCCCCCTTTCCCCACCCCACTTTGCATCCCTATGTATGCCCTCTCCCTCTGCAAGTCCACTGCTCCACTGTGGTCTTTCTTTCTTTCCTTCTTTCTCTCTTACATCCCACTTATGAGTGAGGGTATATGGTATTTGTCCCTCTGTGCTTTGCTTATTTCATTCAACATAAGTTTCTCTAAGCTCATCTGTGTTGTTGTAAATGAGAGAATTTCATTCTTTTTTATGGCAGAGTAGTATTCCATGATGTATATACACCACAGGTTCCTTATCCAATCATCCATCAATGGACATCTAGGTTGGTTCCGTATCTTGGCTATTGTAAGCAAAACTGTGATGAACGTGGGAGGGCAGGTGTCTCTTCAACATGATGATCTCCATTCCTTTGAGTATATACCCCGAAGTGGGATTGCTGGATCGTATGGAAGATCTATCTGTAGTTGTTTGAGAAACCTCCATACTGTTTTCCACAGTGGTTGTACTAATTTACAGTCCCACCAACAGTGTAGGAGTGTTCCCTCTCACCACATCCTCACCAGCACTTGTTATTCTCTGTCTTTTTCATTATAGCCAGTCTAACAGGGGTGAGATGGTATCTCAATGTGGTTTTAATTTGCATTTCCCTTATGACTAGTGATGTTGAACATTTTTTCATGTGCCTGTTGGCCATTTGTATGTCTTCCTCTGAAAAATGTCTATTCAGTTCCTTTTCCCTATTTTTTAACTATTTTTTTAATTGTGTAATTGCTTGAGTTCCTTGTATATTATGGATATTAATCCCTTGTTGGATGCATAGTTAGCAAAAATTTAGTCCCACTCTGTAGTTGTCATTTACTCTTGATTGTTTTCTTTGCTCTGCAGAAGCTTTTTAGTTTGATATAGTCCCATTTGTTTATTTTTTATTTTGTTGCTTGTGCTTTGGGGCTCATGTTCATAAACTCTGTGTCCTGACCTAGTTCCTGAAGGATTTCATCTATATTTTCCCTTAGTAATTTTACAGTTTCAGGTCTTATACTTAAGTCTTTCACCCATTTTGAGTTGCTTTTAGTATATCATAAGAGGTGCATGTTTAGTTTCATTCTTCCACATATGGACATACAATTTTCCCAGCACCACTTATTGCACAGGCAGTCTTTTCACCAATGTATGTTTTTGTTGCTTTTGTCCAATATCAGATGGCTGTAAGCCTGAGGGGTGATTTCTTCATTCTATATTCTGCTCCACTGGTCTGAATGTCTATTTTTATGCCAGTACCATGCTGTTTTGGTTACTTTAGCTTTGTAGAATAATTTGAAGTGAAGTAGTGTTATGCCTCCACCTTTATTTATTTTTTCCTCAGCATTGATTTGGCTATTCAGGGTCTTTTGTTATTCCATATGAGTGTTATAGATTTTTCCATTACTGTGAAGAATGCCATTGGTATTTTGATGGGGATTGCATTGAATCTGTAGGTTGCTTTGGGTAGTGTAGATATTTTCACAATGTTAATTCTTCCCATCCAAGAGCATGAAATGTCTTTCCACCTTTTTGTGTCTTCTTTAATTTCTTTCAACAGGGGTTTGTAGTTCTCATTGTAGAAAGCTTTCACCTCCTTGGTTAAATTGCTTCCTAGGCATTTTGTTTGTTTGTTTTTTGTGACTGTTGTAAATGGACTCACTTTCTTGATTTCTCTTTGTTAGCTCATTATTGGAGAATATAAAAGCAACTGATTTGGGGCATTTATTTTGTACCCTGCAAAATTACTGAAATTATTAACCAGCTCTAAGAGTTTTTTGATACAGAGTTTAGGTTTTTTATGTATAGTATCCTGGTATCTGCAAATAGGGACAGTTTGACTCCAACTTTTCCAATGTGGATGCCCTTTACTTCCTTCTCTTGCCTGATTGCTCTGGCTAGTACTTCCAGTATTATGTTGAATAGAAGTGGGAGAGTGGGCATCCTTGTCTTTTTCCTGTTTTTTTTTTTTTTTTTTTTTTTTTTTTTTTTGGTTTTTTTTTTT
>NW_007734332.1:93068-94872 GCF_000696425.1 Galeopterus variegatus | reverse complement strand
CTTGTCTTTCTTTAACAGCCATTCTAACAGGCGAGTGGTCATGTCTCATTGTGGTTTTAATATTCATTTCCCTGATGATTAGTGAAGTTGAGCATCTTTTCATGTACCTGTTGTCCATTTGTGTCTTCTTCTGAGAAATGTCTACTCAGTTCTTTTGTCCATTTCTTAATCAGGTTATTTGTTTGTTTGATTGCTATTAAGTTGTGTGAGTTCCTCATAGATTTTGGATATTAACCCTTTATTAGCTACATGGTTTACAAATATTTTCTGCCAATCTGTAGGCTGCCTTTGCACTCTGTTGACTGTTTCCATTGCTGTACAAAGCTTTTTTTTGTTTTATGCAATCCCACTTTCCTATTTCTGCTTATGTTTCCTGTGTTTTTAGTGTCATATCTGAAAAACCATTGCACAAAGTCAAAAAGCTTCCCCCCTATGTGTTAATCTAGTAATTTTACAATTTCAGGTCTTATGTTTTAGTCTCTGATAAATTTTGAGTTGATTTTTGAGCATGGTGTGAGATGAGGGTCCACTTTCATTCTTTTCCATGTGGATATCCAGTTTTCACAGCATCACTTATTGAATAGTTTATCCTTTCCCCCATTGTGTGGTCTTATTGTTAAATATCATTTGACCATAGATAAATGGATTTACTTTGGGGCTCTCTATTCTGTTCTGTTGGTCTGTATGTCTGTTTTTAATGCCAGTAGCATGCTGTTTTGATTACAGTAGCTTTGTAATATATTTTCAAATTGAAGTCAGACATGGGATCTGGGAGGGCCTGATAGTTGGCCTCAACCCACCCATCTTCTTATCAGGTTCTTGACTCCACCACTGGAAAGAATTCAAAAGCACAGGAAAGAATTCACAGTAGAAAATGAGAACAAGTTTAAGAAGAGAGATTTCATGGAGAAAGAGCAGCCTAGCTCCAGAGACTGAGCAGGGCCCACTCCAAGTTTAACACAAAAGTAAGAAATACACACCTAAAGTTCAGTGCAGAGTGCAGCCTTGCTCAAAAGAGTGAGTGGCCACCTGCTAAAAGTAAACTTAACGCAAAAGTGAGGCACATGCACCTCAGCCAGCAAAGTGTGGGTTGGCTCCAGGAAAGTGAACAAAAACCCCATCACCTGTTGGGATTTGTTTTTTATAGTTTTGCTACCTAATGAATATTCAATTAAAGTTGTGGTCTTGCTCATGCTTAGTCGTTCTCTTTCTGGAGCATGTTCATTGGTCAGATCCTATCACATGTAGCAGGCATATTCAGGAATATTCAGTGCTCTCTGGCACCTCTAGTGGAAGATCATTTAGCTACCAGGGTTATATAACCCTTCTCTACTGAGCATGCCCAGCTACTGGATTTTCATAAACCAGCCTCCTAAGGTCTCATTTTCCTACATTGGTGCCAAAAGTAGGTCTAATTAGCAACAGTTACTTTCCTCTAGGGGAGGCCCTAGAAGAGGGACCTGAAACCTTGGGGAGTGGCTTGAAACCCAGAGGCATGTCCTGTAACCCAAGCCCAGGGAAACTGAGCACCTCTTGTCTCAAAATCAGGGAGTGAGATGCCTCCGATTTTGTTATTCTTCCTTAAGATTATATTAGGTATTCAGGGTCTTTTGTGGTTCCACATGATTTTTAGGAACCTCTTGTCTCAAAATCAGGGAGTGAGATGCCTCCGATTTTGTTATTCTTCCTTAAGATTACATTAGGTATTCGGGGTCTTTTGTGGTTCCACATGATTTTTAGGATTTTTTTTTTTCTATTTCTGTAAAAAATGTCTTTGGGATTTTGATAGAGATTGTATTGAATC